>NC_141024.2:61890000-62062500 GCF_052040795.2 Danio rerio
ATGGGCTCTTTAACAAAATAAATACACTATTGAAATAAAATATGCAATAAAATAGAAATCAACAAGTGAAATAGAAGAAACTGTAGAACTGTTATGGTTATAAACTATATAAATACACACACATGTAAGAGTCCATCTATTAGTCCCATGACAGAGCTAACAGCATGGGTGAAGGTCAAATGCGTGTAAACCTTTAAGCACATGTGAAAAGAAATATTTTTGTTCGTTATAATTTATTTTAATTTGTTTCTAGCTCTGAATTTTAATCTGACTCCAATTTATAATAATTTTAGATTTAGATTCATCTAATTCAAGCTGATTACCTTATAGGATGTGATTAGGTCTAATTTAGATTGATTAACCTAATAAATGATTATATTCAATTAATGTTTCATCGTTTACTCAAAGTCGCTTAGAGTCAGTATGCTGGCCAGTTTCATCTGCTCACGGACACATCTTCGCCAGTTCCGATTCTTAGCAGATATGCTAATTTCCTTTAAGTAATAATAGGCCGCCCCATGCTTGCACATACTTAAAGAAAGTTTGATTTAGCCCCTAGATTATATCATACCCCTGGATTATATCATCAGTGATTGTCAGAAATCAACAGGTCTCTAATGCTGTGCCCATGCTCCATCCATTGCGCCTGAATGGATGACTAATCCTGGTCGTAGGCTGCGGAAACATCAGCCTCAACAATCTACTAGATTTAAATGATTTCAGGGGATATTAGAGTTAAACAAGAATTTGACATTTATTTGTCAGGAAAAGATTTTCCATTGCAGTTCACATAATTAAACAAAATAAGCCAATCAAGATTGTACAACATCAATTACTCAAAGATACATTGAAGAGTTAAAGAGGAATACCTGAACATGTAGAAATACATTGCAGCATATAAGTCCTGATGCAGAGCTCAGAGACTCACAACCTGCAATGGGGTATCCTGTCTACAGGATCACACGGACAATTCTGCACCCTTTGCCTAAATACTCAAATCATTATAAATTCAAGACAATAAAAGCTTCACCAAGACTCTTGCCTGGTCATGAGTTGATGCGAAGACCATTTTGCCTGGAGTGGAGCATCTGGCAAAGATCTTTTTAAAGTCAAAACCCAAATTAACTGAAATAAGGGAGATTGTAAAATATTACAGTGAAATTAAGACCACTTTACCAATCACACAGAGACATTTAAAATCACACCAAACATGAATATAAAGCCACAAGATACACCATATTAAGAACTTAAACATTCTGTGTGGAATGTGAGTGAGCTGCTCTGGTGGAGAAGGTAAAGTCCAGGACAAAGAGGGGGGCTCAGGATGCATGATCGAGACAACCTGAACAACTGGTTTTCTAGCTGATCTTCTTCTCAGATTGGAAAGTTTATTGTTTTAGTGACTGACCATTCTCATGCTCTTGTCTCGTGTGGAGTTCCATAACAGTTTGTAGATTTTAATATTATGGAGAGATATGGCCATCCTTACATTATTATGTGCATATCTAATCTTAAACTGTAGTTCCACTGTACACTGCAACGAGAACCTCAGTCAATAATATTTATGTAAAACTGAATTTTGTTGCATCATATGATCATATTTTAAACTTCTCATAAAATCATCAAACAATGTGTACCTAAAAAGCATTTTGTAAAAACTAAAAAAGGTCTGTCCTATTGTCACTAAGTTATTGTTACTTTTTTCCTACTGGATATGTGGTTTATATCTAGCATATATATATATATATTGATTTGTCTATTTGCTGGCTTGCTATCAGAAAACAAACACTAAGCTAGGAGATGAATTAATTAAATTCTAAAATTACAAGTGATTTGTAATTTGTTCATTAATAACCCATTTTTTGTTTAATAATGTTTTTCTATGCAGACTTTATGTATTGGTCTAATATTTGTATAAAGAAAGTTTGCATTTGCATTTACTCATTTAGCATATTTTATCCTGCGACAACTAATGACAAAAGAAGAAACAGACTCAGCCTACCAAAAGTTCAGAGCTTGTGTTTTTGAATGCTCACAAACCTTAAGCCAAGTCCAACAAGTAAAACCACACAGTGTTGTTTTAAAGCTTATTTAATTTTTATTTTTTTTAAAAATGCACTGTTCTATTCTCAAGTCAAGTTGTTAAGCTCAATAGGCTCTGTGGCTTTTGTTTTTATTTATAATATCTTTCACTTAAATTGCTGTTTCATAAAAACATCTACTGGGAAGAGTTGCCATATTTGATATAAAGCTTTTATGGCACAAACGTGTTATTTATTTTAAAGCTTGCTTGTGTTTATTTATTAAAAAGCCTAGCTTGATGTGCACTATTTTGTTTTTCTTTTGCTTATGTTATTGTCGTGATTTATAAAGTAATCTGATTTGTTATAAAAACTTTTCTGGTAAAATAATAATAATAAAACAATAATCAACAATTAAACAGTGTTTAAGTGTCTAATGCTGGCAGCATCATATGTTACAAAACTATTCACAAAGACTATTTGATTTATTAAATAACTCATTTCTTATGCTTTCTTTCATGTTATGTGACAAAATGAATGAATGACTCGGATGAACTAAAAGATTCATTAATTCGCTCATGTGCACGATGTGTAGTGCGAGACAAGATCAGTTCATTTTTCGAGTCCTCTATCGAGTCGTTCGTTCACCACATGAAAGACTACAGCCTAACATATGCATTTATATGCCAATCATATGCATTTAGAGCCAGAAAAAGAATTGATCTGTTCACCTCTCGAGTCCTCGGGTTTGAATCATTCGTTCATCACGGGCCAATCATATGCGTTTAGAGCCAAAAAAAAAAAAGAATTGATCTATTCAACTCTCGAGTCCTCGGGTTTGAGTTATTCTGTCACGTGATGAACGAACGACTCAACAACCAGAAGACTCGAAAGGTGAACTAATTATCATGGCTCCTATTGGCTCAGACTGGGGACATTGGTTAAGATTATATGTGACTGTCAGTGTAACCTGAACGCACCACTGACATTTGAAGACATGAAGAGTTGAGCTGAGCAAGGAGACAACAATACCCATAGACAAAAGAGCAGGTAAACATTTAAGTATTATTTTCTTCTTCTTATAATTTATTTATGACTTATTTGTCGTGTGATGAACCGTCTGGGCTAGTTGTAGATGTGTTTGGAAGCAATTCGTAACATTTTAATAAAATTTGGGCAAATTGAACCGAATGAACAAAATGACTCGAAAAAACATTTGTTCATCTCGATGAACGAGACTCAAAGATTTGAGTCAGTAAAATGATCCGAACTTCCCATCACTATTGAGTATGCAAAATTCTGTTGTACGCCACTGCGAAAAGGGGTGGGATTAAACAAGATGATTAGACATGAATGGTTTCTCTCCAGTGAGGATCATCATGTGTTGATTAAGGTGTGATGATTGGCTGAAACTCTTCCCACACTGAGTGCATGTGAATGGTTTCTCTCCAGTGTGAATCCTCATATGTTGATGAAGGTCTGATGAGCGGTTAAAACTTTTCTCACATTGAGTGCATTTGAATGGTTTCTCTCCAGTGTGGATCCTCATGTGAATCTTAAGATTGTGTTTTCTTCCAAAACTCTTTCCACACTGAGTGCAGGTGAAACGGTTCTTGTCTCTCCTTTTCAAAATACCATCAGTCTGTAAATTAGTTTTTTCCTCAATTTTGACATGATGTTCCTCCTCTTTACTCTCCTCATTCTCTTCAATTAGGTCTGAAAAAAAAACACTAGTTATTATCAAGTCTTAAAAACTCTCATCAAAAGCTGAAAAGTGAAAAGACACTGGAAACATTGGCTACACACACTGTAATTTTGATGCACAGTAAATGTAAAATAAATAAAATCATATTGTGTTTGGTCCATTAATTTAATTAATTTAATTAATCTTTATTTATTTAGTGCTTTTACAATGTAAATTGTTTCAAAGTCGCTTAACATAGAAGTTATAGTTTATGGATATGCATGAACTCTGCTGACATGGTTCTGGTAGAATATCAGTCAGGTTCTTTATGTCCGCATTGCGCGTTCTACAGCAAAAATTTAATTTTGCGGCGAAACCTAAACGCATCCGAGGATGGCAAAGAAGGGAGATTTACTCTTAAATTGATGAGGATCTAGTCCCAGTGAATGTCCAGCATCAGGAACACTATTATTGTTCAGTTCCAGAACCCACAATAGTTTTTTAATACACCAGATCAGTCTGACAGTCTCCATGAAGAGGTGGAATGACTAAAAGGAGACTGCTTCGATGCTGCTTTTATTGCTGTTATAAGGTTCTAAAGGTACAGTTAAAAAATTATGTTCTAGAATTTACATCATTTAGAATGTAATAGGCAAATAACAGTCTGAAACAAATGTGTCAAGCCCAAGTATTTATATGCAAAACCTAATCAGAGTACCCGAGGTACAGATGGGTGTTACAGCCCTGGATTACTATATGAGGGGTGCCAAACACACCGTGTGAAGTACTGCTCATCAGCACCAATCACCTATTGTGCAGTTCTGTACACTGGAGACCTCTTTTGGTTACTGAGACAGCTTTGGCTATCAGTAATGAAGATATTTCTACATTAGAAGCATTGCCACCACACAGTGTTGGGCAGTAGCGTCGCTGCAAGTAGTGACGCTACTAGCTTATCTACATTTCTCAGTAGTGTGGTGGTAGTGTCACTACTTTTTAAATTAAATAGCTTTTGTGTAGCAAAGCTATTATTTTAGTCAAGTAGCGTTCACACAAGCTACATTTACCGATCGCAGATCAATAAGTGACAGTACTGACATTCACGGAGCTGTGAGGCCGGTGTCTAGCCGATGAAACTAAATCCATAATGAGTCGAGAAAGACAATTTCTTTTTCTTCCTGTTATATGGTGGTCAGGATTCTGTTTATCCAGAGTTAGGGTGCTTTCACACCTGTGAATCGATTCAGTTGTCCCAAAACAGAGATTACAAATGTTACATTGTTGCTCTTTGCTCTTGGAGCGGTTCGCTTTCACACTGCAAAGTTTCTAAACGGACCAAAAGAGCTAAAACAAGTCACGTGTGAGTAATCTCTCCTTGGTCAGTGTCAGGGTTTATTTTTGCAGCGTCCCGCTAAGCTGTCAGGAGAGGTGGTGGTTTGGTGGTGATTAACAGGGTGCGCACGCGTGACGTGTCTGAGGAGATATGCAGTGAGGAGAGGTGAGAAGGGTGCGCGACGATGCCTATTTGAGGACCGGGAGGGAGACGCAAGATTACCGGGAGATCATCACTCATTTGCGGGCATCCGGAGACTCGCGAAACTTCCCGCTCTACTCATAACTCTCTCTTCATATAGCCGTAAGCCCATTACATATCCATAAAACACTGTGATATAACTGCGCTCGGATCGGATCGCTTTCTCACTGCAATTGAACCGCTCCAGGGTTCGTTTCAATCGAGCCGAGACCACCTCATTCAAGCGATCTCGGATCGATTACTTTGGCGCGGAACAGAGCGCAATTGCCCTGTTCACATATGCCAAACGAACCGCGCTAACCGGGCAAACGAGATACGTTCCGAAACAAAAGTGTAGGTGTGAAAGCACCCTTAGAATGACCCAGAGTTAGAATGACCCTGGGTTAACAATTTTTTGCATATCATCAGCATGCTGTAATCCATTTCTTAATCAGCAAAGGTCATTTTTAGACTGGTTTGTTGGCCACTTGAAGTCAGTGCAATGCTAAATGTTATTGTTCCACTATAATTTTTTTTTCCCCTCATGTCGTCCCACAGCAACATCATATAGTTTAGAATACTATACAATGTTTTATAATAATTAATTACTTTAGTGTCCATTTCATTCAGCAGATTTCAAATTATTGCATAGTGCATTAGTAAATAATTAAACCATTATGATAAATGGAGTTAAAATGACCTTTTTGAATATAAAGTGGAAAGTTTTATTGAGATGGATTGTTGGTGATTGTATGGGTTTTGGCCAGATTGGGTAGCAAAACATGAACAAAGGAAAATGAAGACTTGTTTAAAAAGATTTAAGACCTACAACACAATATTTCAGTAAATTTAGGACTTTTTAAAGCCTGAAATTTAGATTTTGGAATTTACGACATTTTAAGACCCCGCTGAAACCCTGTTTAAAATAGTCCTGGAAATTATAATAGCAATGATGTAATTCTAACTCAAATACTATCTGTGAGAACTAGCAACAACTTCTAGAAACAACTTTAAACCCTTAAAGTTGATCGAAAAAAGGGGAATTGTGATCAACGTGACATATGCAAATGGAAAGTACTAAGCCAACACCCTCACTGTAATAGCAGATATCTTCTATGGCAGGGGTGTCCAAACTTTTTGGGCCGAGGGCCAGATGCAAAAAAAAATGTTGTCCCGGGCCAAATTTTACATACATCACACAGACACGCATATATATATATATATATATATATATATATATATATATATATATATATATATATATATATATATACACATTTATATATATTTATATATATATATGGATGGATGGATGGATGTGTGCATGTATTTTATTAAGAATTTATTTTATTTTGGTCGTCCAACTGTGTTTCTAGAAAGACTTAAGTTTTTAAAAAACTTGAATCTTCTCTGGGCAAATTACAGTTGCAACACTCATCCTTTATAAATTCTCCTCCAGTGAAGGGTTTCCTGTGCTGTGCGATTAGCTGAACTACCTCATAACTAGCCACACTGCAAAAAATGCTTTTCTTACTTAGATTTTTTGTTGTCTTGTTTTGAGTCCAAATATCTAAAAAATCTAAAAAAAAAAAAAAAGTTGTCTTGTTTTGAGAAATAAAATGCTAATATTTTCCCTAATATGCAATTTTTTCCTTAAAACAAGCAAATTAATCTGCCAATGGGGTAAGCAAAATAATCTTATGTCAAAAGAAAAACAAGATTATTTTGCTTAACCCATTGGCAGATTATTTTAGCTTGTTTTAAGGAAAAACTCACTTAATATTGGCATATTATTTCTCAAAACAAATTAGAAAATTCTCCTTTATTTAAGATTTTTTAGATATTTGGACTTGAAACAAGACAAAAAATATAAATAAAAAATAAAAAACATTTTTTGCAGTGCAGTGTAGAATTTTCTTGCACTTTAATAGCACAAAAAAAAAACTGCTGTTGTTGAGCTGATAGGGCGCTGCTAATTGTTTTACTTTCTGATCTCATTCGGCACCAGTGTAAGAGCTGAAGGCCTGATGCTTTGTTTCATAATGTCTTTTAATATTATATTCCTTTATTACTGCAACTGATTCCTGGCAAATTAAACAGATACATTTCCCGCTGACCTCTGTGAAGAAAAATTCTTTGCCCCAACGTGACTGAAACTTCTTGCACTGACTGTTGATTTTCCTTTTTCTTGGTGCGCCATGACTCGCCAAAATGTGTTTATCAATTATGTTTCCTTCAGTTTGGTTGGTTAGTTTTACTTCATAACAAGAAGTAATGACTAATTTAAGGCATGTAATAGCGATACCCGGTGGTTATTTATTGAATTACGTTTATTTTTGTATAGCGGGCCAGATTCTATTAATATTGGCCCACGGGCCGTAGTTTGGACACCCCTGTTCTATGGGAATACTGTAGGTCAAATATCCTCAGCTCAGTTAAACTTTTTTATTTGTTTATTGTTTTTATTTATTTTATATAGTGCCAGTGCTTAAGGACACTTTACAAACAGTAGGAGAACAAGAAAAGCAATAACCTTAAGAAGGTAGAGAAAATGGGAGACTAATAATACATAAAATAATGACAAAAGACATGAGAAGAAGTAACAAAAGAAACTCATTCCTGTCTTTCAATGAGTGCTTATGTGCATTAAGGAGAATTAGGCAGCACACTCAGGGCTGCAAGATGGATTATATTTAGTATTCTTATTATTAAAATATATCTGATAGAGGATCAAATGACTGAGTTGGTCTTTGAGAATGAAAACCAACCTGTTTGTTCCTGCAAATCTTCCTGTTTGACTGTGAATGTTTCTTCAATCTTCACATCTTCACTCTCCTCTTTAATAAACGCCATCTTTATAACAGTGTGGAGATCAGTCGCTTCAGCAGGAGTTTTTCTCTGTGTTTGGACACTTTATTCTGTTTAAAATGAACAAAACAATAAAAATGTCCTGTTTAAAATAAATAAAACAATATACAGAAACAAAATAATTTATCTTCAACACTTGCTTCAACAGTTTCTTTATATGAGAGTAATTAACAAAAAGAAATCAGGCAAATTAAAAGGTCATTAAAATATGTATTACACACATTTCTGTTAACTTATTCAAACAATAGACCTTCATTACTGTGAGTAAAATAGTACTACGTTGTATAAAGGGTTAAATAATATTGACAACAGCAGGTTCAAAATTTAGCATTGGATGAATATCCTGAAACTTTAATCAATCAGTTTGTATTTCTGTAAAAGTTTTAAACACAAACCTCTCTCCAGTTGAATTCCAGCGCAGGAGCGGCACAGCCTTATGACGTCACACACTACGCCAAAATAAAAGTCTTTTTTGTTTAGCTTTTTTGCCACTTACTGTTGCAGTCATGACTTATTGATACATTTCTCCCTCGTTTTCCACTTTCCACTATATCTGCTCTCTCTCTCTCTATCACACACACACACACACACACACACACACACACACACACACACACAGCGAGAGAGGCACAGATAAACAGTATTTGAAGTTAACCAAACCTTTAATCTAAACTTTTTTAAGACAATTTTGAAAAAAAAATAAAATTTAATCCACTTTATGATGACTTGCAGGTCTAAAACACATTACTATTAATATCCAAATCTCATCCTTGAAATTATGACATCTACTTTCCTATTTCTACAACTTCATAGGCTATATACTGTAAGAAATGAATGTTGGTCAAGCTCCTGCACTATTTACAAATAATCTACAAGCAGAAAAACAGTAGTATAAGTATATCTTCATTGCAGTGTGATTATTAAATGTGTATTTTCAGAAAGGTCATGTGTCCCTTTACCAACCCAACTTAATAGATTATAGAAAAAATCTATTTGTAATAATAAAATAATAGACAATTGATTTCCCAGTAAAATATACAATCGTTGCACATTATTTTCAAAATAAAACCCAAGATCTAAAATATTTTTATCAAACTTTCCAACAATATTAACTGGCCCTTATTGATTAATTAAGAAATCACACAAAATGTTTTGCTGCGGTTATAAACAATTTGTTCATTTTCATAAAATTTGAACATGACTGTAAAACAAGATGACAGGGTGGACATTGGCATAACGGTGGACAAAGGCTTTATTTAGTGAACTAAATATGGAGGAACATTTGAAGAACAACAGGTACAACAACAAATATTAAAGGGTTTATGTAAAAAGGATTGTAAACGTTTTCTAGAATTCTACTTCTGTTTTTACCGCAAACCACTGAGCCACTATGCCGCCTCTTCTGTTATCAATCAGCTTTTATCAATATGCAAATTAATGGGAAAATAAACAATTATTGTCCTTAAAATGAAACTAAACTTGCTAATGAATGTTAATCTTTGTATTGTACACTGCATTGGAGGAGTGAAGGGAATGTTGGAAGCAACTCAAGTTAAACACCTTAATAATCCTGTTTTATTTTTCAGAATAAGGTAAATAATTAGATTACAGATGTTCACATAAATGTACAAATACTTAGGGCTGTATTATTTCAAACAGTCAATGAGCTCCATTATATGGACTTTAAAAGATTATTCTTTATAAATACTGAGACAGATATTGCCAAAAGATTTGTCTTGTCCACTCATGTATCACATCTACTTGTGCAATATGTGTGTGTGTAAGTGTTATAACATAAAAACATTCCCTAATTAACAATAAAATATTAAATAAATAAATAAAGTGTCAATAATAATTCATATGTCCACCCTGTCAAGCAAGGATTTGTGACAGGGTGGACAATGACAGAGAAGACATTTTAGGTTAAAGAGAGCATTTATTCAACACAGGTTGTTCCTGCCGCTGGTAAAGTGTTTACTAGTGATGGTGAAATGAAGCTTTCTGAACCAGTGAAGCGCTCGACTCAATTGTATCGAAAAGAGGCCCGTTACTCAAGGCTTTCTAAATCAGAGCTCAATGAGGACCTCTTCTGGTGAAAGTGTGGAAAAGCACTAGCTGCAATAATGTCAAATGTTCACAACTGACCAACTCAATCATTCATGTAGTAATAAAACAACAGTAATATAAACAAATTACTCAATTACTGTAGGTTTTACACATAAGGTATGTTACATTACACCACTGATGACCATAGTAAAATCCAGGATTTTCAAAACTATTTATCATATTTTAACTAGTCCTTCACCCACCCACTTGTTCCAAGCATGGATCGAACTAGCGATTCCTGCATGGGAGGCAAATGCTCTAGGAGGAGGCTATGTGAGCGATGCTTTTGGGCTGCACTCGCCAGCTGGCCTCCGTTAAACACTATACTACGACATGCAGGGGTTTTCTTTAAAGATAGTTGTAAAAAAATACACTAATACACTTTAGTATGGTTCAAAACCTTTTTACTATAAATTACTATTGTATTTTAATTTAATTATGGTGTGTGGGACTGGTGCAGTGCTGTGAAACAGTAGAAATGTATGTAATCGACGCCTAATCTCTCGCTATACACTTTACTAACCCATGAGGGTGTTTAGCAGTCACGTGGGTACAGGCGAAAATGAAGCTTCGGACGTCACTGATCACATGATGATGGCAGAACGAATCAAGCTCCGGTACACTGCTTCACAGCGAGATGTATCGTTTTTTAAAAACATGCTTTGAAGCCTCGGCGCACAGTCACATCTCTAGTGTTTCCTTATTTAAGCTCTTTGTACACAGTTTATAAGCTATATTTTAATCTCTGAATCTGAATTTTTTAAAATAATAATTACTATTTCACTCTGACAGGGTGGACATGTTAAGCTTGACAACATTCAGTTTCAAACACAACATGAGGAAAAATAGCAAACATAAGTGTAGATAGTTACTGTGTGCACAACAGATGTTTTCACTTCCTCTGAAGAAAAGCAAAATGGACACAAGGATGACAATGAGTACATCAGAGGGGTCTTAAAGGGGCATTTACCACATCATGACAGGGTGGACAGCAATTTCAAGGACACGTGCAAAATGATTAATATAATATTAATAAAATAAAATAAAAGTTATTAAATTGATTTTGTTAAACAACCTGTTAAAGATAATGAGAATATTTCCAAATCTTTTTAATTTAATCTAATTTACCAACATTTTAGACTCACTGAAGTTGTCTGAGCAGTGTGTGGACATGGCAAAATCACATCCATTCAATGAAAGAATGACGCAAAAATTTACAAAAACATATTTCAAAACACTTATAATTCTACCTGCATGTGCGTAAAGGTTTAACAATTATATCAAAACATCAGAGTTTCTTTATTGCACATTATGTCCATATAATATTGTTAAATCATGGGACATCAAAGGCACTTTTTAGTGATAATGACCAAGCTAGTGAAACTAAAACATGAAGTAGTAATGGGTACTTTTATACTTAAAGGGCACCTATTTTACCCATTTTCAGCATTTAATATAATTTTGTGTCTCTAGAATGTGTCTGTAAAGTTTCAGCTCAAAACACCCATCAGTTTATTTGTTATACCTGTTAGATTTCCTGCTATACATACTTAGTTTTAGTGGATTAAACAAGTCTTTTAAAATTGTCTTTAAAATGTTTAGAGTAAAGGTTTTGATCAACTTCAAATACTGAATATGTATATATATATATATATATATATATATATATATATATATATATATATATATATATATATATATGTATATATATGTGTGTGTGTGTGTGTGTGTGTGTGTGAGAGTGTGAGAGAGAGAGAGAGAGAGAGAGGGAGAGAAAGTGGAAAACGAGCGAGAAATGTATCAAGAAGTCATGACTGCAACAGCAAATAGCAAAAAAAGCGAAACAAAAGAAAAGACTTTTATTTTGGCGTGATGTGACGTCATAAGTCTGCGCCGCTCTTGCGCTGGATTCAGCTGGAGAAAGGTTTGTTTTAAAGCGTTTACACTTATATAAAGCGATTGATTAAAGTTTTAGGCTTTTTTTATCTGATGCTAAATTATGCTGTTAATGCATAATGCTGCTGTTGACAACATTATTTTAACACTTTATACTATTTAGTATTATTTTACTCACAGTAATGAGGGCTATTGTTTGAATAAACTAAAGAAACAGAAACAGTGTGTAATAGGTGTTTTAATGAAGGTTTAATTGATTAAATAGCATAATGTCATTCCATTCTAAATATACATCCCTATGTATGAGAAACGGAGTACTAGTTTTAATCAGCTCATTCTTTATAGCTCTGACTATAGAGGTAAAGTTGGTTTTATATTCACACATTCGTTCATTTATAAGTCTCTATATTATTCACCATGTTACTTTGAATATTCGATTTGAATTAGCATGCAAGTATTACTACTAAACAAAATTATTCATTGGTTTGTGAACAATTTTGTACTTTGATAGTTATTGGCTGCTAATATGATTTCACTGTTTAGAGTTTGCAAATAATACTTTCATGAAGTTATATTATTAAGAGAAAAGTCTGATTGTGCGAATATAAAACCAACTTTACCTCTATGCTTGGACATACCTGATTTCGTTTTTGTAACTGTTGAAGCAAGTGTTGAAGAGAAGTTATTTTATTTCTGTTAATTTTTTTTACTTATTTAAACAGGACATTTTTATTGTTTTGTTAATTTTAAGCAGGATAAAGTGTCCAAACACAGAGAAAAAAAATCCTGCTGAAGCGACTGATCTCCACACTGTTATAAAGATGGCGTTTATTAAAGAGGAGAGTGAAGATGTGAAGATTGAAGAAACATTCACAGTCAAACAGGAAGATACGCAGGAACAAACAGGTTGGTTTTCATTCTCAAACACCAACTCAGTCATATAGAGGTAAAGTTGGTTTTATATTCGCACATTCATTCATTTAGAAGTCTCTATATTGTTTACCATGTTAATCAAGCTCTTATGGACCGTTTCCACTAAGTGGTTCGGTTTGGTACGCTTTTATGGCCGCTTCCACTGTTAAAAGGCGTACCGAACCAAACCGTACCGTACCACTTTTTTGGCACCCTTTTGAAAGGGTCCCAAACACTAAGGCCGTACTCACACTAGGTAAAGTTGCCTCGAACCGGGCCAAAGCACGCTTGTCCCCCATCCTGTCTGCCCCGACGGCCCGCACTCACACCACAAACGGGCCTCGGCACGCTTACGTCATCACTGCTGCGCTGTTCAGTGAGAAGCGCTCTCTCAGCAGCACAGTGGAGATTTCTCTAGTTATATCGTTTCAGTCGTTTGATATGCAGTGACATGCAGTCAAATATTTCGCCAAACAGTCCTTAGGGATGCGGTGACACGCAGTCAGATATTTCGCCGAACAGATCCGCCACTTTTGGCGCTCATAAACAATCATAAAGCTCTCGTGCTGCAGGTATGAGGAGGTCTGCTGAAGCCGCGCAGCTGTCGTGCTGTGAGGAGTTTGTGTCTTTAATAAACTACGGCAGTTTGCGTTTACAGAACAGTAAGAATGATTAATAAATCCATATGAAACAGTCCCTTAAAAGTCACGTCTTGCTTTCAGTTTTGGGCTTTGGCGCGTTTTGTACTCACACCCAAAGCCCAAGTGAACCGCGCTCAGGCCCACCTCTTCCAACCGGGCCAGGGCCAGCCAAGTGAACCGTGCTTGAGCCTGATTCAGCGCACTCACACTTCTCAAACGATCCGGGAAAGGGGCCTGGGCACGGTACGGATGGCATAGTGTGAGTAGGCCCTAAAAGGCAGAGCTAGACGCGCAGCTGAACGCTATTGGTTTACAGAGATACGTCATTCGTAGACACAACAAGCCAGAATGCAAACAAAGGACCCGCCATGTTTAAAATACACAGCGAGAGATTACAGCGGAATTATATACATATGTAGCCATGGTCGATCCGGGATCAAACAAACCCTGTCGTCATCTAGATAAACAGCCACAAAGTCATGGAGAAGAGCGGATTTACCCTGTGCCGCGTAGTTTTTTACGAGCCGGTCTGAAGCCTGAGTGGTTTCGCATTCTTCCTTGTGCTCGCCGCTCGTCTCTATCTGAAATAACAAACTTCTTGAGCTGATAATAATATATGCGCTTGATTATTGACAAGCTTTGGAAACCCGGTCCTTTGAGAAGCTGACAAACGCGGGACACATTCTGTGACACAATCAGAAAGAAAAGGACAAATGCGGGAGTGGAGCGCGGAAAAAAGGCGAAGCCAAGGAGCACGTTATTTCTTCAGCAAACGTGAACAAACTGCCTTGTCTTAATCTTTATTATCACCTTTTAGACTAATATGAACTGGGAATGATGGAATGACTCTCTAACAGAGGCTACATGTGCTACTGAATATTACAGACACAGATGAGAGGTTTTCACTGACTGGAGGCTATACTCAGGGCCGGCGCGTCCATAGAGGCGACCTAGGGCGGCAGTATAGAGAGGGCGGCATCCGCGACACCTCCCTTACCACCCGCGTCCTCAGTTATGTCTGCGACACCTCCCTCACCACCCGCGTCCTCAGATATATTCGCCCATAGACGACAGAATAGAGAGGGCGGTCTCAGCGACACCTCCATCAGCACCCGTGTGTCCTCAGTTATATCCGTGCATAGGGCGGCAGAATTGAGGTCCGCTACACCCGCACGTCCTTAGTTACAACCGCGCATAGGGCGGCAGAATAGAGAGCGCAGTGTCCGCGACACCTCCCTCCCTCCTTCAGCACCCGCGCGTCCTCAGTTATATCCGCGCATAGTGTGCTGATTAAGAGGTCTGCGACACCTCACTTCATTTTCATAACCGGTCACTTTCATTTTCACATTAGGGTTGAGGGCGGCAGTTCAGCTTGCTCCGGCCCTGGCTATACTTTGTGTTGTTTTGAACTTAATTAAGGACGAAATGTCTGCTTTGTGTAGTTCTTCTGTAGTTGGTAACATATCAGAGACTATAAGGGTCTGTATGTGTTCATATATATCTTCATTTATTTATTTACTTTATATAATTACAGACGTTACAGTAGGCTATTTCGCACCGTCATTGATCTGCAGTTATAATCAACTAATGTTCATAGAAAAGTTAGTAATAAACATTTATACACAAGTATTTATGTGTGTAAAGCATCTGTTTTGTGAGAAGTGCTTTTCATATGATATGTGAACGACCTGTGCAGCTTTATTGTAGACATTTTCTCGAGCGAAAATGACGTCGACTGAAACTTTGTCATACACCACGCCCACTAAAAGGGTACCCTTGGTAGTGGAAACGCAAGCCTGGTAAAGGTGACCCGTACCGACCCGAACTGTACCATACTGTACCAGTCAGTGGAAACAAGCCATTTGGTCCAGGGTCAAAACCAAATTTTTAAGCACTGTAAATGAATAGATATACTCAATTCTTTCAAATGCCTTATGGGCATCTAAAGAAATTAAGTCCTTTGGATTGGTATTATTTCAGGTAAATAAATAATATTAAATATGCAACAAAGGGTGTAAGATAACTGTCTCCCAACAATAAAACCAGTTTGATCTGGGTGAATTATATTTCTCATGACTGACTCCACTCTGATTGCCAGCACTTTTGGCAGGATTTTATACAGCAGAGTGAGCTGATCGGACGATAAGGTTCACATTTAAGTGGATCCTTACTCTTTTGAAGAAGTACTGTTATAACAGCCGATGTCATGAAGGGGGGAGTGATTCCGATACAAGAGCTTTAGCAAATACCTTGCACAACAGGGGTGTTAACTTGGCACAAAACTTCTTATAAAACTCAGCCGGGACGGCATCAGGGCCTGGTACTTTTCTGATTTTTTTTTTTTTTTTGTATTTTTAATTTTAGAAGGTGTTAAAATTCCTTCTTTTGTCAACTGATCTAAATCACAGAGGGATGGTAATTCTTAATAATTAAAAAAGCTCTCAATGCGTTCAATTTCCTTTACCTCAGAGCTGTAAAGAGTTTTATAGAAGTTTTTAAATTGATCACTAATACCCTGTTAATCAGTAATAATACTGCCATCATCCTTACTAACTGCTACTATAACGCCAGCTGCTGAGGATTGTTTCAGTTGGTAACACAATAACCTGCCAGCTCGTTCACCATGTTCATAATGAATCTGGCGTGATCTTATGTGGAGATCCTCAATGAGTCATTCCGCTTGCAGAATAAGTATTTTTTTAAGAAGCTCTTTAGAAGATGATGTTGAGTGTAGCTGATCAATTGTATTAATTTTTTAGATGCCATTGCCGATGGCCGACAAACTTCACGATGCTGGGCCTGCATCACGATCCATCGCCCCGCCCCACATTTATATTGATATATAACTTATTATTTGCATGTCATCTTAATAGCAATAACAGTCTTTTTATGAGCTGTGTTAAATGTTACTTATAGCTGCTGCTTGCATGGCTGACAGCATCGTGAGGATTAAATGAAGGGTTATACAATACCTCTCGCGCTTAAATGTGTAGATTCAGTGCCAAACACGGTTACCAGCGGACTTAAAGCCACTAGAAGTCTTTTATCCACTCTTGTTAAAGTGTAAATGGTGGATTAACATTCAGCACATGATTACTAATAAGATGCGCCATTATTAATAACTTAAGGTAAACCTGTCTGTTATTTTCATTCTCTCATCTTCAGTGCCTCACATTTTCGCAGCTGTAGCTCCCATCATCTGAAGGCAGAAGGCATTCACTGAGTGACTGACAGCTGATATTAACCAATCATTTGCATTCAGTTGTAGAGCAGTGAGCCAATAAATAGAGCACAAAGGCGGGGCAAGCATTGCAGGCTTTTTTACTTCAAGTTCACATAACAACTGTTTTAATCTGTTCCTGAGTGCTGCGTTTGGCGCTTTTAGGTGCAAAGATGCATTCTGCATAAATGTCTCCTAAATCTGCGCATGCGGTGAGGATTTTACAGTAAAAACAAATGTATGCACTACAGTGAACTCCAACCGTACTCTCGTCTCCTCCACCAGCTGTGGGAAAAGCCCTTCACTCTTTTTTTAACTAGTGACATAAGTATTTTCTTTCTCATTTGTGTTTAAAGGTCTTTCGATTTTGGCATGATGTCTAGCTTTTGAAGCTCTTTTGGTCTACTTCACTTTGTCAGACTGGTCCTATTTAGGTGATTTCTTGATTGTGAACGTGTGTGGTAGTAATCAGGTCTGGGTGTGGCTAGAGAACTTGAAGTTGGTGTGATAAATTAAAGTTGTTCTAATGGGAATTTTTTTAAGTGCCTTTTCACTGAGAGTTTTAATGATTTACTAAAAAGTAAACTTATTTTTATTTCAGACCTAATTAAAGATTACGATGAGAGTAAAGAGGAGGAACATCATGTCAAAATTGAGGACAAAACTCATTTAGAGACTGATGGTCTGTTAAAAGTGAGAGACAAGAGTTGTTTAACCTGCA
Organism: Danio rerio; assembly: GCF_052040795.2. Taxonomy (NCBI): domain Eukaryota; kingdom Metazoa; phylum Chordata; class Actinopteri; order Cypriniformes; family Danionidae; genus Danio; species Danio rerio. The sequence continues at coordinate 61,907,583 of NC_141024.2, forward strand.
CTCAGTGTGGAAAGAGTTTGGCAAGCAAAAGCAAACTAAAGACTCACATGAGGATCCACACTGGAGAGAAACCATTCTCATGCTATCAATATGGGAAAAGTTTCAGCAAATCATCACTTTATAGACACAAGAAGATCCACACCGGTAAAAAAACATTTACTTGCACTCAGTGTGGGAAGAGTTTTAACTGCTCATCACACCTTAATCAACACATCAGGATCCACACTGGAGAGAAACCATTCAGATGCACTCAGTGTGGGAAGAGTTTTAACTGCTCATCACACCTTAATGAACACATGATGATCCACACTGGAGAGAAACCATTCCCTTGCACTCAGTGTGGGAAGAGTTTTAGCAAATCATCGTCGCTTTATAGACACATGAGGATCCACACTGGAGAAAAACCATTCACTTGCACTGAGTGTAGGAAGAGTTTCAGCCAATCATCATCCCTTAATCTACACATGAGGATCCACACTGGAGAGAAACCATTCACATGCACTGAGTGTGGGAACAGTTTCAGTAAATCATCATCGCTTTATACACACATGAAGATCCACACCGGAGAAAAACCATTCACTTGCACTGAGTGTGGGAAGAGTTTCATCCAATCATCATGCCTTAATGTACACATGAGGATCCACACTGGAGAGAAACCTTTCACATGCACTCAGTGTGGGAAGAGTTTCATCCACTCATCACACCTTAATCAACACCTCATGATCCACACTGGAGAGAAGCCATTCAAATGCACTCAGTGTGGGAAGAGTTTTAGCCAATCATACCTTAAAAAACACATGAAGATTCACACTGGTGTGAGAGAGTATATGTGCTTGGAGTGTGAGAAGACTTTTATTACAGCTGCAGAATTGAAACGGCACAAGAGGATACACACTGGAGAAAAACCGTACAAGTGTTCACAGTGCAGTAAGAGGTTTACTCACTCAGGAACCCTGAAAACACATGAGAGGATTCACACTGGAGAGAAACTGTACAAGTGTTCACACTGCAGTAAGAGGTTTGCTCACTCAGGAACCCTGAAAGCACATCAGAGGATTCACACTGGAGATAAACTGTAGACGTGATCAGTGTGTATTAGGGTTGGTTACCGAAACCCGGTGCCATTTTAGCACCGCTACCTTGGTAACTGGTATGTATCGGTATTAAATCAGCATATGAATTTCGGTGCTTAATTTCGGTGCTGCAACATGAACGTGAGGGGTGCATGAAAAAAGGCACATATAGGCGTTGTGTCACAGCATCACTAAACATTTAATTCTAAACAACTTTGAGGAATACGGACAAGCGATATCAAGCAATTGTTATTGTCGCTAGGGAACAGACGCACGCAACGTGCAGAGTACAGAGCATTTAGCCTGGAACCAGTGGTTTTCGGTGAGCGAGAGCGACACTCTACAGATCAACATGTGTGATCACGTTCATCCAATTTGCTTAAACTAAGCATTCTAAAGCATATTTTACAAGCAAGGATTCTTACACAGCAACTGTCTTCACAAAAGTGCGTGTAATGTTAAGGGGGTAACATGTCAAATTTAATGACACATGTAGAACAGATGTAACACATTGATCAAATGTAGTTTTCAGTCACGCTCATGTAAGTCATATTCAACTCGTTTAGTTTTGACTTTATTCATTTTTGATTTCCGTCTTGAACACATGATTTATTTACAACACATTTTTAAATTTAATAGTTTAACTGACTCGTTTCTAATATTTAACTTTACTTTTTTATGCTGACAGTCAGTGCAGAACATTTTACTAGTTATTTTGCAAGACAGTATTCAGACAAAGTCCCTTTAAGTATTTTATAGTCTTTTATTCAGATTGAAGTGTAATTTAGACTTAAAGGGGTGGTCCACTATGATCTCATATTTTAAACTTTAGTTGATGTGTAATGTAGCTGTGCGAACATAAACAGCATCTCTGAATGTAAAATGCTCAAAGTTCAATGCAAAGGGAGACCTTGATTTTTACAGAGTTAGCTTAGCAAAGCCTACAATGAACGAATTTTGGGGACTACAAAAAATACTTCCAAAAAATACTGTGAGATCACAAAAGTTCATTATTGCGCGTCCCACACTGCACAGGTAATGGCCATTGCCAGAGGCGCTGTAACGTTACTGCATTGCAGAGGGAGAAATGCCATCCTGCTGTTTCCACAGAACTTCTCTGTTTCTGTTGTTGGGCTTCCAAATGACACGACAGAAGCACAGAAGTGCTTACAGTTCAATATTAATTATATTCCAGAGAACTATAAAATACACAGCAAGCATGATTTGACAAAACGCAGCTTCCAGAATCTCTCCCAGTTCAGTGCTGGATTCGGCTAAAATCTCCTCAAAGATGGAGCAAGGAGACGCTGTGAACTCTGAGTCATGACCTGTAAGTGTTTTTATTTGTTAAAATTGATCATGACATGTACAGCGTCTAGCCTTAACGGTGTGTTTTAGCATAAATGTAAATAACGGGAAATTATATTCATCGCTAACGACTTAGCTACAAATCCATACTTATCAGTCAAACGGCTGTAAACACACACACATACACAAACATACATACACGCACTCTTGGCCAGCACCTGCGTCTCTCTGTGTGAGATGGCAGTGTGTCTCTTATGTGTGTGCACGACTGCACTGATTGTCTTCAGGCAGCTTTTCCATGCGTTCAACTCAAGACAATAAAGTCGCAAAAGATATGTGAACGAATCATGTTACTTACACAGGCATATTCCGGATATGCGTGAAAGACATCCTGTAACACATTGATTAAAAAAAATAAAAAATACAGCAATGCTCTCCCAACTGGAGTGTAACAGCAAAAACAAATCAATCCAGGCTCACACGGGTCTCATCTCACATCTTGTGATTTAATCTGTCACCACAGAAAATAACTTAATCCGAGCATGAGAGAAAAAGAACAATAAATATCCCGCGCACATGCACTTCTCATGTTACAGACACTTCATAGTATATACACGCACACACATAAACACACTAAATGGCACAGAAACACATTTAAAGGAGCCACATCCCATTTTCACTCGTTACAGACACGTGTTAACTGACTGACTGTTTACACACAACGTGGGCGTGACGTGGAGCCGATCGGCGAATCACAGCACATTATGATGATGACCAATCAGAGTCACTTGAGGGTGGGCCTTTTAGAGGAACTAGGCAATATGACAGTCGTTTTCATGTTAGCTGAGTAGCTGTGTATAATCAAAGTGAGATATATGAAAAAATAACATGATTTCCTTCAAGTGAAACATGAGCGCACATTGCTTTGCATCTTATTTACACAACCAAGCCTTAAAATTACATTCTGGACCACCCCTTTAATCAGTTCACTACGAAAGTTAAAATAATTAGTCAAATTATTTTGTAACTGATTTGTTGTGTAAATCAAAAATATACTGTAAATATTTCTTAAGGAGGCTAATATTACTGACCTTATTATATTTTTTTTTATTAAAAACGGCTTTTATTCATGAAATAAACAATAAGAAATAGGACTTATTATGACTCAAGAATAATTATGTTTTAGGAAACACTGTAAATATTTCAGAAACATTATTTTAAATGAATGGGAGGGCAAAATAAAATGACTTCAACTGTAGGCCTGTTAAAGTTTACAGTTGCAGCAATGTGCCTTGATGTACTTGAGTGTTAGAAATGTGTTCTCCTACACCAGTACAATGTTACTTGTCAAATAAATGAACAAGGAAGATTATTTTGAGTTTAAGTTATTTAATTATCTTGTTTATGAAGACTGCAGAGTGATGGATGAAAACAAATGACTTCCAATAATGTTTTAAGTATTTTGTGATATATATGTTAAAATGTGCTCCTAAAAGTATGTGGCCCCTGCCCGCCCCCCACAGGTTAATAGTAAGCTAATGTAATTTCATAATGCAAATCTTAAATTCATGCTAACCAACAAATGATCAAATGAAATGTATTAATGTAATACAATATTAACTGATGTTTACTTTAAACTGTAATTATAATGTTCTATTAAAATTATTTTGAAAAAAATCATTTGTCAAATAAAATATTTTTGAAGAGTCGTCCACCATCATTTTGTGGCTAAAAAGATTCGATTCAGGCACCGTTTTGGCACCGGTATTGTTTTAAAAGTATCAATTTAGCACCGGTATCGAAAAACCAAATGATACCCAACCCTAGAGTTTCACTCATTCGGGGCAGCTTAAGAAGCTGAGAAAGAGAGCTCCTATACACACTGGTATTAATCCTCCTGTGTACATCATATATGATAACCTAAACCATATTTAAATAACAATAGGCACAGCAAGGAAGGGCTTTTTAGAGTAGGAAGGCTTTCCCCTCACGTTAAGAAGTTATTTAAGACTTCAAGGTTTGGAGATCTTTTTCTTAATGTTTTTTTATGTGGTTCAAGATATTCATGTTTGTGTTTTTCATGTTCCGCTCACAGTGATCTTCGCAAAAACATCTGATTATGCAAAAACAAATATAGAGTAATTACTTTGAATATTAATGGGTTACTAAATCCGATTAAAAGAAGCAAACTTGTGGCTAAAATTAAAAGAGAAAACCAACAGATAATCTTTTGGCAAGAGACACATCTTTCTGATACAGAACATAGGAAATCAGAAACAATGGTATTTAGGGTTTTCTTTTCCTCATATAATAATGGTCGTAAACGAGGAGTAATGACATTGATCTCAAATAAAATCAACTTCCAATTAATTTCTAAGATTACTGATAAAGAAGGACGATATAACCTAATTAAAGAAACTATCGACCAATACAAAGTTACATTAGTTAGTATATATAGACCACCTGAAAAAGACAAAGCATTTCTCCAAAAAATAGTAAGTGTTATAGCCAAGGAGACATCAGGTACGTTGATCTGTGAGGGAGACTGGAATGTACAACTTCAGCCTAAATTGGACTCATCTTCTAATAAGCAAATTAGTCAAGAAACTAGACAAATAAGATATTTGATGAAATAATTAGGCTCGATAGATGTATGAAGAGACATATACCCTCTTAAAAAAAGAATATACATTTTTCTCTTCTGCCCACATGTCTCATTCTAGAATTGTTTTTTTTTTTTATGTTTGGGTCAGATCAACATAAAATAAAAGACTGTAAAATTGGAACAAGGGACATCTCAGACCATGCAGGAGTATGTTTAAGAGTGTACCTGGACAATAAACCAAGTAAGACATTTTGGCGATTTAAACGTAATCATTTGAATGATTTAACGTGTGTAGAATATGTTAAAAAAGAACTATTAGAATATTTAAAACATAATAATAATAATGCAGAGGTGTCACCTAGTATCGATGGGACGCAGCTAAAGCTGTTATGCGAGGTAAACTTATTATGTGGTGATCAAGAAAAAAAAATGGAATTACATAAATAATCTAAATATACAACTTGAAGATTTAGAGACTAAATATGGTAAATATCCAGATATTTTTAATAATATCAAAGAAGTTAAAGTGGAACTCAATAAAATATTTGAGGGCGTGTCAGAATCCATACTTTCTAATTTAAGGACGGGAAAATCCGTTTTGCGCCATGGCGCATGGTCTAAAAGGGTTGAGTTTATTTTGTTAATGAGTTATAGGTGTGTTTTGAGAATAAACCAATCAGCGACTCATCTCCCATTACCTTTAAGAGCCAGTTGCGTCGCGTCATGAGCGCATTTGCATTTGCTATTTACATGACGTAAAGTAAGTTCACTTTCGATTTTGCTCTCGTGGATAGGGAAACCTTTACGCTCAGACATCAATTAGCCTATAAATAATTAATTTTGTTTGTTAAGCGCAAAAATTTGTTTTAAAACTCTATAACTCAGTTTAATAACTCAGTTCTAATTTCCAGCAAACAAATAATTTTAACATTGATAATCAAGTGTGTTCAAAAAACTGAGTTTTTTCCAAATACACCTGCTGTGCCCCATATGGTCTAAAACCTGACAGGTGGACAAATCTAAGCTTGTTTTTAATCAAACAAATATAAACATGGATATAATAAATAATATTACTAATAATAACAACATTATACAAAAGCAAATTAAATGACCTGAAAAAGCCTCCCGAGATGAAGAAAGTATGAAGACTGTGGTTTTAAAATTCATGTAGGCTAAAAATTAATATGTTTTGTAATAATTTAATCATTTATATTTATATCCTATATATATATATCCTTATTATATATATCCTTAACATATTATATCTTTTTCGTATGTAATGATATTTGCGTATTGCTCTGCATCTTGTGTGTAGTGTGTAAGCCAGGCGCACTTTGCGCCAGGCAATAGACCGACTTTGTTCTGGTCTAAAGAACAGACTATTTACAGTTTCTCAAAATAGCAACGCGCCAAAACACGCCTGCTTTTTTAGACCAGAATGCCTATAGGCGCACATACGAGCGCAAATGCATTTGCTATTTAAACAGTTTGGCGCAATGCCTCAAAATGACCCTTGCGCCGAGGTGAAAGTAGCAAATAGCAATTGCTTTGCGTCTTGTGCCACATTGCGCCGGGTGTATGATAGGGCCCTATGCATCTATATTAGCTAAACGATTATAGGACATTCTTTCAGACCTAATAGATACTTATCAAACAGGTTTTATAAAACAAAGACAAACATATGATAATATATGGCGAGCCCTTCACGTAATAGATTATATAGCTCAAAACAAGATTAGCACTCTTCTAAGTAGCCTAGACGCAGAAGAAGCTTTCGATTCGATGAGTTGGGATTTTTTATATTTAGTTCTGCAACGATTTGGATTTGAGAATGACACTATACATTTTTAAAATCTTTATATTAAACTCCTACAGCTAGAATTAAAATAACTGTGGATATTTTCAGAACATATTATATTAGAGGATGTCGATAAAGGTGCCCATTAAGTCCTTCCTTATTTGCATTATTTGTTATACCATTGGCACAACTAATCAGAGATTATACAGAAATAAGGGGAGTGAAAATTAAAGATGTAGAACATAAAATTTGTTTATATTGTGATGATGTGTTTCTGTTTCTTACATACCCAGAATTTAGTTCACTTAAGGTGATGTATTCTCTTGACAAATTTGGATTACATTTAGGATATAGATTAAATTTACTTAAAACACAAACTCTTTAATGCAACTATAACCCAGATGATAAAATACACAAGGATTATGCATTTAAATGGAACATACCTTCTATCAGATATCTTGGGAGTTCAAATCTCTGCAGACCTATCAGATATCTATAAAAATAAATGACTTTCCCATTACAGAAACTATAATAACTTTGAAAAGATGGCCCCTTCTATCTTTAGATCTATATAATCGAATAGAGATAATAAAGATGAATATATTACCATGCCCACTTTTTCTCTTTAAAGCTTTACCAGCGGAGAAACCAAAAAGCAAATTTGATGAATGGAAAAAACTAGTGTCTCGCTTCATTTGGAACAGAAAACATCATTAGATGTTTATTGTAAGGCAGCACAGCTTAGACACATAGTTTGTTGGTGCAATTACAAATACTGTGCAAAGTGGAAAGAATTTGAACAATTACTAATCCACTTACCTCTCCAATAATTATTAGGAGATAGAAACTTCTAACATACAGTATTGTATAAATTGAATTCCCTGACAAAGAGCTCTTTAGAAATTTGGTACAAAGAATTAAAGAATCCTAAATGTGAAAAACAAGCTAAGATATTAAGATGGGTTGAACATGATATTCAATTTAAACCAGCAAAACTAGATCTAAGATTTAAACAATGGAGTTTGTAGGCCATAACATCCTTCTGTCTCAACACTACTGATAATGAATTAGAAAGTTTTCAACAACTTTCCAATATATAAGATAAACAAGACTTTTTTCCGTTACCTTCAAGTTAGACACTACCTCAATAAAAGCATAAGAGATTCTGAAGACATAAAAACAACAGTAGTGCAGGTATTTATAGATGCTTACAAAAAGAAGGTTAATAAAAAAACTAGTATCAAGACTTTATTCCTGTCTGACATTAACAAAGAAACACTCAATAATGTATACAAAACATAAATGGGAAAGGGTAGCCAAATTAATACTAACAAATGAGGAATGGTTAACTCTTTGGGAAACACAAATGATCACAATTAATTCCGATTAATGGAGGGGATTTATTTGGAGAAATGTTATCAGGTTCTTTATATCACCTAAAATAAAATAGTTTCAAAGTAGAGATCAAAAAATGGTGAATGCTGGAGAAAATGTGAAATTGTATTGGCAGATCATTTCCACATATTTAGGGACTGTAATATTATACACAAGATTTAAATAAAGAGATAAATGCAATAATGAGATTGAATCTGGTATGTAATTTTAAAACTATGTACCTGGGAATTTACTCTGCAGAAATACCATAAAATGATGTGTATCTTCTTAACACAATACTAACAACTAGCAACAATGCCATTACAAAAAAAATTGCTAAAGGAAGATCCTCCATCTGTAGGCGAATGGTATGATATTGTTAAAGAGGTGTATGACATGGAAGTACTGACATTTAACTTGAGACAACAAGCCTATAAAATTTCTGCATACTGGGGTAAATGGTTGAGAAGAAGCTTCTTGCTTTAAGCGGGGAGTCCCCAACAGGTTTCCATCGCCTAAACAACTCAGCTACGACTACATGTACTGCCATTTCCTCATGGCTAGTACATGTGTTGTGCATCCAGATGAAACTTTCGGCAAGCGATTGCTCAACCGCAAAAGCTGTGGCTCCACAAAAAGGTTCTTATAAGGGTCCAAACGGGGACTTGAACCCTGTACCCTTAGATTGAAAGTCTGATGCTCTACTGACTGAGCCATCCGGGCTCCATGGCAATGATTTTAAGTAGACAAGGTTTAGAGTTGTGGTCGGCGCAGACCTTTACGGTACACAAAAATTTACCGTGACGTGGGGTTTAGGCTTGTGGTTGTTGTAGATGTTGCTAAAACACAACAGGTTACTGTGAGGTTGGGTCTATGGTTGTTGTAGGGGTAGACATCAGTAAAATAAAAGTTTTACTCCATGTCATGTAGGAGACAATAAATGGATCAATAGCAACTGCAGAAGGGGTTACTGTTGTTGTGGCAATGAATGGAGACTCAACAATTGAAAAAATTCCTTCCATGCCTTAGAAGCGTGACTTGATCAATGTTTATCTTCACAGCATGCTGGCATCAAAGGTCCCGTTGCTCATATCGTACCACTAGTCTTCCACACTTTAGGAAACATAAACATTCAGGACGTGCCATTAGCACAACCTGCACTAAAAGGAGGCTGGAGATTACGGATGGCAAGACAGAGTCCAACGACAATATCACCTTGAAAAATCTGCTGTGACCCAGATTCAAACTGGAGTTGCTGCGGCCACAACGCAGAGTACTAACCATTATACGATCACGGCAAGCTACGAGACAACCACTGGACCTTCACTCTCTGTCAAATGTCTTTGAAAATGAAGGGCCTCCAGATGAGTTAGGTACCATGGCTGCCGATTTATTTTTGTGGCTTTTGCCTACCATCACATCCCTTTTCACAAGAAACAATGGAGTTGTTAACAATCAAGGAAGGTCGCAAATTAAAATACTGCGCCCTGCCAGCACGTAGTCGGCAGGACTCGAACCTGCGCGGGGAGACCCCAATGGATTTCGAGTCCATCGCCTTAACCACTCGGCCACAACTACATGTACTGCCATGTCCTCATGGCTACCACACGTGTGGTGTGGTGCATCGAGATCAAACTTTCAGCAAGCAATAGCTCAACTGCAAAAGCTGTGGCTCCACAAAAAGGGTCTTATATGCCCAAACTGGGACTTGAACCCTGGACCCTCAGATTAAAAGTCTGATGCTCTACTGACTCAGCCATCCAGGCTCCATGGCTAAGCTTTTTAAGTAGGCAAGGTTTAGGGTTGTGGTCGGTGCAGACCTTTAGGGTACATTAAAGTTTACCATGACGTGGGGTTTAGGCTTGTGGTTGGTGTAGATGTTGCTAAAACACGACAGGTTACTGTGAGGTTGGGTTTTTGGTTGTTGTAGGTGTAGACATCAGTACAACACAATAGTTTTGACTCTGTCATGTAGGAGACATTAAATAGATCAATAGCAACTGCAGAAGGTCTTTCTGTTGTTTCCTATAATTTCTTTCCATTCTTTCGGTCTATTTTTTCAAGTTAGTAAATTGATTTTCAATAACTCTTGTCAAAGATAGAGAATAAATTGGAAATGCACAGCGATGAAGGAAGGGTGATTAACTATAAAGAAAATCAATATGCTTTCAAAGATGGTATACTAAAAATGTTTTATTTTTGCTTATCTAAAGAAGTGTTTGTTACACCCAAAGCAGAAGAGTACTGGAAAAGATTATATCCCAATATTGAAAAGAAGGAAATATGGCAAAATTTGAGAGCTTGTTGGAAAAGTCCAGTTTTAGAGAATTTTGATTACATTTTAAGACAAAACTGTTTATTAAGTGAAATTAGATTGTGTAAAAAAGGTTTGGCAAATTGTCATTTTAGAATTATAAGGTTCTATCTGCGTTCTGAATGATTTTGAGATATTGAGCTTAAAAGTTTTTGCATTCCATATATCAAACAATATGTGTGTAGCATTTCTCTTTCATACATTGATCATTTGCATTTAGAGAACCCTTAAGGTCTCTGTCATGTCAGTTACTTTGCACTTGCGAATTGAAGTAAAAAACACAAGTCATTTTCCGCTTGGAATTATGAGGTTCTATCTGCCAGATCATTCATTGAAGCTTTACTTTTCAAGAAATACAATCAAAAAATGTATAAGTTGGTGTTGTAACAATATGTTGATACTTGAGAAAGTTAAATTTTGGTTTCTATAACATTTATTTCATGTTTTAGGATGAATATTTTTCTTGTTTAAATTGAGCTTACAAAGCTGGGCTAAATATTTTTTTCCAGTGCAGATGTTAGTTTTATCTAATTAATATGTTAATATTTATGACATTTTATGCTTTATATGAATTACTGAATTGTATTTATTGAATGATATGGCCTGTGAATTAAATTAAGTATTTGCCCTTCAAGGCTTAATATTAAATTGAAAGACTTTAAAAGAAACAGACAATGACCAGATGAGTTTAATAAACACTGAAAAGTGTTTCACTGACTATATGTAAACAAATAAATATATTTCACATTTAATATAGACATTTTTTAATATTGATATCTTTTTCAACAATATAAAATGTAACATATCATTTCAATTTTGGTGACGCGTGCTTCCGTGGAAGGTGTTTTACTCGCACACTCTTATCGTTTCGAAGGATGTTGTTGCAAAATTTTATGTCATCTTTACTGAAAATAGCAGCCAATACATACAGAAATGCCATAGTCCAGCCCCCATCAGGAAAGTGAGTACATACATGACGAGGTGGCCGAGTCCATTGAATCCCTTTCTTACTGTTCATATGCTCCGTCGTTCATATGGAAAAACTGAAAGTCATCTTACCGAAAAATAGTTCCAGAAACATACATATACAAATATGTGCCACAGTCGTGCCTCCACCAGAGAAGGGGGAATATACTTGATGAGGTGGCCGAGTGGTTAAGGGGATGGACTGCTAATCCATAGTGCTCTGCACACGCGGGTTTGAATCCCATCCTTGTCGCTTGTATTCTCTGGCATTTGAGAGAGCCTGGTGCTTCTTTGGAAGTTCTTTTACTTGAATCGTCTTAGCGTTTTGAAGGATGTTGTTGCAAAATTTAATGTCACCTTTACTGAAAATAGCTGCAAATACATACAGAAATGCCATAGTCCAGCCCCCATCAGGAAAGTGAGTACATACATGACAGGGTGGCCGAGTCCATCGAATCCCATTTTTGTCGTTCATATGCTCTGTCGTTCATATATCAAAACTGAAAGTCATCTTACCGAGAATAGTTGCACAAACACGTATACAAATATGTGCCACAAATCGACCTCCACCAGAGAAAAAGGCAAATGTGTGACAAGATGGCTGAGCGGTTAAAGGGCCATGAAACCCCCTCGTTTTAGCAGGGTGTTTTCACACCTCTACTTTGGAAAAAGTCACAAAAGTGGGCGTGTCCAGCTCTGTTTAGGGGGGAGTGTCGGAGGAAGAAAAGTGGGATGGTGTGGGAGTGTCTATTTGGGCACGCACGAGTTTCAGAGTCAAAATTCACACACACAGTAGAAAGTGATGATGTTTAACCTACATGGACATCTGTAGTCGAATTATTTGCCAAATTATTAAATGTTGGACTTTAACTGCAGTTTGGCTCTTTCATTCAGGGAATTCATTCATGCCCTTCGCGACAAACGAGATATTTGAATCGAGGAACTGCTCTTAGCGTGTATTTTTCATGCAATGTTTGATACCGCACGGCGAATGAGAGAAAAAAAAAACCCTCCGCATTTCCCGGAAACTTAGATGCACACGGCAGGTAGCGTCAGAAAGCCGCGTGTGTTATTCCGGTCACTAAATGCGGTAAAAACCCTACACGAGGTTAAAGTTTGGTTGTGGTGCAAACATGTTTACACTCGATGCAATAGTTTGTTAGATACGAACAAACTAAATAAACAAAGACCACTGGTCGCTCACTTACCAAATCTGTAGAGACAGAACAATCACCAGCAACTAGAGCCGCGTCTTTATGAAGAGAATACTACAAGCGAATCCGGATCTCAGCGTTTGCAGATGAGAACAGCTCTCAGGTAAGCAATAATCCTCCTTAGACACGTAAGTTATTGTTGTCGAGTGTGGCGTACACTGTTAATCCACACGTGACTCTGAGCTCTCACAGAGAGAAAATGAAAACGAAACTTAACTGCAGCAAACTATAAAAGCAACACTTCACGCTTGTTTTGCCAACACAACGTGGCGTCTTTGTCGTGTAAACACGGTGATAGTAATGAATATTAATGAAGTTGCACAATAGAGCGCGCTGATTGGTTTGAACCAAGCCTTACTCATGCATTAATGCATCACACTGTAAGAAGTAAAAAGACTCACTCTGGCACAGACGTCCAGTCTGCACGCTGGAATACACGCTATTATGTCATGGCCGTGACGCAGCTTCAAAAATTAGTTTCAAACCGGAAGTACGAATTTGCTTGAAATAACGCAAAAACAACCAATTTACACTTTTTAGTAAAATATAGGTGTCCTAATAGTGTTTTTAGCAGTGTGGGGCACATATACGACTGTCAACAGCTCAAAAAATGTGTTTTGGTGTTTCATGACCCTTTAAGCCAATGGACTGCTTATCCATTGTGCTCTGCACGTGTGGGTTCGAATCCCGTCCTCGTCGCTCATATGATCTGGCATTTGAGAGAGCCTGGTGCTTCCGTGGAAGTTGTTTTAAAGGATGTTGTTGCAAAATTTAATGTCATCTTTACTGAAAATACCTGCAAATACATACATAAATGCCATAGTCCAGTCCCCATCAGGAAAGTGGATTATGCATGACAAGTTGGCCGAGTGGTTAAGGCGATGGACTGCTAATCCATTGCGCTCTGCATGCGTGGGTTTGAATCCCATCCTCGTTTCTCATATGTTCTGATGTTTGTAAGAGGCTGGTGCTTTCAGCCCACATCAGGAAAGTGAGTACATACATGATGAGGTGGCTGAGTCCATCGAATCCCATTCTTGTCGTTCATATGCTGTCGTTCATATGGCAAAACTGAAATTCATCTTACCGAAAATAGTTGCAGAAATGTACATATACAAATATGTGCCACAGTCCAGCCTCCATCATACAAGAAAGGAAAATATGTGACGAGGTGGCCGAGTGGTTAAGGCGTTGGACTGCTAATCCATTGTGCTCTGCAAGCGTGGGTTCGAATCCCATCCTTGTCGCTCATGTGCTCTGGCATTTGAGAGAGCCTGGTGCTTCCTTGGAATTTTTTTTAATCGCACCCTCTTAGCATTTTGAAGGATGTTGTTGCAAAATTTAATGTCACCTTTACTGAAAATAGCTGCAAATACATACAGAAATGCCATAGTTGGGTGAGCGGTAAGATGGCAGCATAGAACGTACTCTCCTGGTCAATGTGTTGAAAAAGCCCTTATACTTTTACCAATTCAAGTGCGCTTTGCGCTAGACGACTTCAAAATGAATAGGGCAAAACCTTAAAAGGGGAATTCAAAGCCAAAATTAAGCAAGGAGGAAAAGGAGACGAGGAATGATAACGACAAATTAGGCCTACCTGAGAAAGAACATGGCGCCAAAATTTTGCGAGCAGTGAAAGCACTCAGCAGAGATATCTCCGAACTGAAGACGGATTTAAGAAAAGAATTCAGCCAATTCAAAGAAGAGTTCAAAAAGGATATAAAAACAGAAGTGGACAAACTGAAAAGCGACATAAACTAGAAGCTAGAAGGCATCTCTGAAGATATTCAGTCACATGGCACAAGACTGAATGAAGCAGAGGAGCGAATAAACTGAACTCGAGTCGGCAAACCTTGAACTAAAAGACGCCTTACTGCACACCTTGAAAGAGCAAAAAATGATGCAGAATAAGGTCACAGATCTCGAGGGCCGATCACAACGAAATAATATCCGAAAATACAGTATTAAAGAAGGAGCAGAAGGGACGTCCATGATTAATTTTATCACGTCTTTGCTAAAAACTAAGCTCTCACTGGACTCCGATTTAGACCTGCAGGTACAGAGAGCACACTGATATCTCGGTCCTAGACCTCAAAATAATAATACTTCAAGATCGATTATAGTCAATTTCCTGCAGTACAGCACTAAAGATAAGATCTTGCAAGCTGCCTGGGCAAAAGAACCGCAACACGATGGCAAGCCGATTTTCTTTGCGCATGATTTCCCCATGGAGATTAATGCAAAACTGAAGGAATATAAAGAAGTGAAAAAAGTCCTCAACAAGAACAAAATCCGATTACAGACGCCATACCCAGCCAAGATGCGAATACACTGGGAGACAGGACCACAACTTTACGAAAGCGCGGCTGAAGCTACGAAAGACTTGAATAAGAGAGGATAAACGGTGGATCTGACGATGACGCAGCAGGTATCCGAAGACCCCCGGTGTGGATGGTAAGAAAGACTGACACGCCGTACCCAGTGGCTAAGAGCTGGACGGATCGCTTCTGATCGTGTTCGGGAAAGATTGAAGAGCTTTCAGAGACAAACACCGAATGAAGATTAACTGTTGATAAACACCGCTGACTGTTAACGTTAAAGAGGTATGCGGAGGCACTGTTACGATACACAACTTACAAATAACGCTATTTCAAACTACTTTATGAGTGCGAACTGACTTCGGCTGAAATACTTGAACTCTAACCATTTTACAATTTGTTTGAATATATGTTCTTCTCGATAGAGTCATTTAAAAGGTAAAAACTACGTCGTTCTGGACTGAATATGTTTCATTTTGTATTTGAACAATCCTCATGATTCCTAGTTGGTTGGAATCCTCGAGTGGCTATAGAAATCATTTTGTTTAAAATAATATTTACTTAAGTTAATAATCTGAGTTAAAAAGAAAAAAGACCGGGGACAAGTGATTAGATTGGTATGTTAGAAGAGAATTTTTCTTATCTGAATGAGGGACCCCTGTAAGAGGCAGGAATAAATGCCTCTCCCCAGGACTGGAGCTGGGTTTTGCGGGGTCAAACATGGCCCACAACTTTGGAAGCCAATGTTCTTTGTTTTTTTGTTTAGTTTTATTATCATTTTTGTTAGTTCTAAAGGTTGCCTACTTAACTTTCCGAAATTACCATGCAGAGATATGTAAAATAAAATAAAATAAAATTGCATATTTAAATGTAAATGGGTTAAATAATCAAATTAAGAGGAGTAAGGTTATGGCCAAAATGAAACGTAAAAAAAAAACAAATCATATACTTGCAAGAAACACACCTTTCCCCATCTGAACATGATAAACTTTAAAAATTTGGATATACACAAACTTTTTATAGTTCTTTTTGGAAAAATAATAAAAGGGGAGTTTCAATATCAATACATAATTTTGAGTTGCTAAAAGAGATATCAGATAAAGAAAGCAGATATATTTTGCTTCAGGGAAAACTAAATGAACAATTAATCACTTTAGTAAATGTATATGCAGCCCCTGGCAGTAAAACGCTGTTCAATACAATTATCAACCTTTTGGCTATGGAGACTAAGGGAATAACAATATGAGGAGGTGATTTCAATATAGTTCTTAACCAACAAAAGGACACTTCCAATAATAAAAGAATTAAAACGACTCAGTTAAGAAGTTTAGAATTCATTAAAAGAGTTGGAGTATTAGATGTTTAGAGAGATCTTCACCCCTCAAAACGAGAATACTCCTATTATTCTTCACCCCATGCAGTTTACAGTGGAATTGAATATTTTTTTATGTTTAGCAGGGACAGACACAGGGTAAAAGAATGTGAACTGAAAGCAGCCGATGTATCAGATCATGCAACATTGTACCTCACTTTAAATTTTAATGACAGAAAATCTGATAAAATATGGAGGCTAAATACAAGTATACTAGGGAAAACAGAAGTAGTGGCCCAAATTAAATCAGAAATTGAATTATACGTAGGGAATAGTGATAACGGGGAAGTAAGTCCTATAATCTTATGGGATGCAGCTAAAGCTGTATTACGAGGCAAGATCATTTCTATTACAGCAACCCTTAAGAAGATAAAAGAACTTCAATTTAGGATTCTTAAAGATAATTTAAAGCAATTAACAACATGCAACTAGTAAAGATACCCAGATTTTGAAATAGATCAAAAATATAAAAAATAAAATTGATGAGATGTATAAAGAGGACATAGAGAAAAAAAATAAAAATTCCTAAGGCAAGCCTTTTATGAATCGGGACCAAAAGCAACAAAAAGACTAGCATGGAAACTTAAAAAGCAACAACAAAAGGTTTTAATACATAAGATAAAAAGACCCCAACTCAGGAAAAATATTGTATAGTCTGGATAAAATTAAAGAGGCATTTGAAACCTATTATAAATCTTTATACTCACAACAGACACAGGTAAATAATACATCAATTAAAGCTTTTTTTTTTTTGATTCTCTTGATCTTCCCTGTATTAAATGGGAACAAAATAGTCTCCTAACAAAAGAAATTACAGAGGATGAATTAGATAAAGCTATTAATAATCTTAAAAATAATAAAACACCCGGCAATGATGGTCTAACTTCTGAATGGTTCAAAACATTTAAAAAAGAGATCTCACCTCTTCTTATATCATCTTTTAATTAGACACTTAAAGAGGCAGAAATTCCCCCTTCTTGGAGGGAAGCAATTATCTCAGTCATACCTAAAGAGGAGAAGGATAAAACTAGTTGTAGTTCATGTAGACCTGTGTCTGTTTTAAATGTAGACTATAAATTATTTGCCTCTATTTTAGCCAAGAGACTTGAAACATTTTTACCTGATTTGATAGACATAGACACTTCATGCAATACGACAAATTAAAAAAGATCACATTAAAGCAATTTTAGTTAGCCTAGATGCAGAGAAAGCTTTAGACTGTGTAAATTGGGAATATTTATTTAATGTTTAAAATAGATTTGGATTTACAGAAAATACAGTTAGAAGCTTTCAATGTTTATATTCAAACCAAAAGGCTAGGATAAAAATAAACGATTGTCTTTCAAAAAAGATAAAACTAGAAAAAGGAACTAGGCAGGGTTGTCTCCTCTCTCCCCTGATGTTTGCCATGTACATTGAACCTCTAGCCCAGGCAATTAGAGAAGAAAAATCAATTGGGGGGATTAACATTAATAAGGTAGACCATAAAATTGCTCTATATGCGGATGATGTGCTACTATATCTCTCCAATACACGTGAATCACTTTCTAGTCTGCTTCTTGTTCTTAAAAGGTTTGGACAACTCTCTGGGTACAAATTAAATATACAAAAAACTCAAATTTTATAATTTGGCTACAACCCAAACAATAAACTTCAACATAAATTAAATATTAATTGGAAACTAACTTCCCTTAAATACTTAGGAGTATGGTTAACACAAGATGCAGCTGACCTGTAATGTCACTGTCTCGGTCCCAGTCATTCCCCTCGCTGGCCAGCAGAGGTCACCATCACCGGACTTCTAACCATGACGTCATGCACAAACACTAATTGCCACACACACCTGCAGCACATCACACTGATGAACCACACTCACTCATAAAAGCAGCTCACACACTCAGTCTTGTGCAAAGATTAGTGGGAGATAGATTTATGTAAAAGCAAACTGGGAAGAATTTATGTCAGTTAGTGAAGAAGGGTTAAAAACACTGGATAAAATGGAGATATCTGACAATGATGAAATAAACAACAGTATAGTAGCAGTAACTATGGAGGCAGCTGAACAATATATTCTAAAGAGTAAAGGGAGAAGGGAGAGGAAGATAGTGCCTTGGTGGAATGAGAAATGCAGAGAAGTCATAAAAAGAAAAAGGAAGGCATTTAAAAAAATTAGAAATTCACATAACTTTCAAAATTTAATGGAATATAAAGCTGTTCAAGCAGAAGTTAGGAGAGTATTAAAGAAAACAAAAAAAAGAATACTAGAGGGAATTTTGTAACGAAATGGGAAGAAGTACACCAGAAGAAGAAATATGGAATATGATTAAAAAAATGAGGAATTAGAAAAGATGTGGAAATTCCTGTGCTCAAAGAAGGAAACGTGATGGCGGTGAATGACAGAGAAAAGGCTATGATGCTAAAAGAAACATTCACCAAAGTAAACTCTAGAAATTTGTGTGAGGATAGAGTAAGGATCAGGGAGGAGGTGTTATCAGGTAATCCTATGATAAAGCAATGGAAAGAAGAAACGGGCAGTGTTTTGGATGTTCTGTTGGAAATGACAGAACTAAAAAGAGTTTTAAACAGAGTAAAAGAATCTTCCCCTGAATTAGATAACGTTACACTATGATTAAACATTTAAGTGACAAGGCTTTGAATATTATGTTAGCTTTTTGCAAAAAGGTACGGAGAGAAGGAATTTTGCCAAAGAGTTAGAAAGAACTTTAACAATTCCAATTAAGAAACCAGCAAAAGATTATAGTAATCCAAACAGCTGCAGACCAAAAGCACTTGCATCTCATTTAGGTAAAATAATGGAAAAAGTCATAACTGACAGATTAATGTGTCATTTGGAAAAGGGTAAGAAATTATCACCAAATCAGAGTGGGGGGGAAGAGGGACTATGGATCCAGTGGTATGTTTGAAGACAGATACAAGAAATGCATTAATGAATACAGAATCAGTGGGAGCAGTATTTTTTTTATATTGAAAAGGCCTATGATGTGGTATGGCGTGATGGACTGTTAATAAACTGGATAAAATGAGAGTAGAAGGGAGAATGTTTAATTGGGTTAAAGATGTTTTGCAAGAGAGATCAATTAAGGTAAAAGTAGGAGAATTTATAACACCAAAACAATTGACAGAGAATGGTACTTCTCAAGGGAGTGTGATAAGCCCGTTGCTTTTCATTATATTGATTAATGATGTATTTGAGAAAGTAGATAGGGGGATAATTAGGTCATTGTTTGCGGATGATGGAGCTTTGTAGTTTAGCGGAAGAAATATAGATTATATTATGAGGAAAATGCAAGAGGCATTAAATAAGGTTGAAGAGTGGTCATTTAAATGGGGTTTCAAGTTTTCAATGGAAAAAAACGCAAGTGGTCTTGTTTACAAAAAAAAAGTAAAGGAACAAATTTGAAGTTAAGGTTATATAATCAACAGCTAGAACAGGTATCAAAAATAAGATTTTTAGTTATGTGGCTAGATCATAGACTTGAATGAACATATTAAAAGGATGGAAGATAAATGCAAAGAGGTTCTGAACATAATGAGATGTGTAGCTGGGCAGGTTTGGGGGCAGACAGATTGGCTTTAAAAACTATATATATATTACACTGATTAGATCAGTGTTGGATTACGGCTATGTACAGTTCAGCAGCAAAGACTCATCTAGAGATGTTAGAAAGAATACAGGCTCAAGCATTAAGGATTTGTTGTGGGGCGATCTGATCATCACCTGTGTCAGCACTTTAAGTTGAAGTGGGAGAAATGCCTCTTAGTTTGAGGAAACAGTTAACGGCAGTATATTGGGTTAATCTAATGGAGCAGGAGGAGTCTCACCCTACAACTAAGGTTTTACAGAAATGCTGGGAGTATGGAAAAAGTGAATGTAACAGTTTTGGGTGGATAGTGGAACATTTAGTAGAGGAAGTGAACATTAAAGAGTTTATCTAAGCGATAAACAGGTATCGGGATGGTTGGCCGGGGAAGACGCTTACACTTTACATAAAACAGCACCCATAAAATACAAACAAAATAGAGTTGTGGTATATGGTATGAATACCCAATTTTAAGCCGATCTCGTCGATATTATGGCCTATTCTACGGAAAACGACGGTAATAAATTTATGCTAACTTGTATCGATGTATTCAGCAAGTATGCATGAAGTCAGGTGTTGAAGAATAAGAGTGGACTCGAAGTTACTAAAGCGGTCGAGTCTATACTTGACGAGGGTCGCGTACCCCGGAAATTACAGACTGATCAGGAAATGGAATTTTTCAACAAGCATTTTCAAGAACTTATGAAAAAACATGATATCATTTTGCAACCGCTACTGATATAAAGGCAAGCGTTGTGGATCGTTTTAATAGAACATTAAAAAGTAGAATGTGGCGGTTTCTAACGGCCACTAATTCACGGCGTTACATCAATGTCTTACCAGACATTATGACAGGATACAACAACAGCTATCACAAGACTATTAAGATGAGACCCTTTGACGTCTGTAAAGAAAATGAAGCTACGGTGTTTCAAAACTCTTACGGTAACAAAGATTCAGAAACCAGTATTCAAATTTAAAGTCTGTGACGTGGTTAGGATTTCTAAAGTGAGAGGCCCCTTTGCCAAAGGTTACGAACAAAACTATACCGAAGAATTTTTTACAGTTTCTGAGTGTATTCCACGTTAACCACCCGTCTACAGGCTCAAAGATTATGACGGCGATGTTATCGAAGGAGTTTTTTTATGAGCAAGAGATACAGAAAATATTTGTAAATAAAAACAAATCGTTCAAAGTGGAAAAGATTTTAGGCGAGAAAAAGCAAGGGAGGTCTACACTTGTTTTAGTGAAATGGTTAGGATGGCCATCGAAATTTAATAGCTATATCGACAAAAAAACCCTGGTAGACTTGCAAAAACCTTAAATTTCACATTTCTTTTCATGGCTATTTATTATTATACAAATCAAGCTATGGACAACAACGGGTTCTACGTTACGCTCCCGTGTAACGCTTCTTTATCCGTTTATCCAGAAAATCGTATATCTAGTTATAAGACTAATTTGTCAAACTATACACCTGAAAGGGGAATGGGAAGTAGGTCTCGCTGAAATTGAATATCCTAGAAGTTGGTATAATATTACAGACGATAATGGTATCTTTAACCTAAACATGTACCCAACCCGTGATAATGAAGAGAAAAAACTAGAAACAAATGTACTTCCAGATCTACATGGTTTCTTTGTTTCGAGGCGTTATCAAATACCCGGAGGATACTACAAGGATATACCGGCTGTGATCAAAATGATAAACGATGCAATCAAACCATCAGGGATATTGTTTTACGATGAATTAAAAAATAAAATTAATCTGATTGCAAAACCTAACATTTTTATAGGTTTTTATGAGAAACTAGGTGCTATATTAGGAGTGAGACCTGAAGAGGGACTAGGACTTTCGGCCTACCATGAAAAAGCTGATTTTACCAGGACCGTCACCACATATGCACCTCATCAAGCCGACATCAAAGGTGGATTCTACTCATATGTCTACACCGATATCAACGACTACCAATCAGTCGGTGATTCATACGTACCACTTTTAAGATGCATACATATAACCGGTGAAAACAACGATATCGTCAGTGTCAGATACGACAAACCGCATCACGCATCGGTCAACAAATCGATCATCACGGACATAAACATAGAAATAAAAGGTCCGTAAGAAAATATCTAAACCACCAGGGGTCAGGAGGCGTGGTCGTGCTATAAAGAAAAAGCGCACCGTCAAGAAAACGTCACTTACACGCAGGAAGCGTAAGAAGACTGTGAGACGAAATACCTTCGAAATACCTACCTAAGAGAAACATAAACACCATTTTCTAACATGGCTCTACTCCATCGTATGTCCGGAGAGTGTATCAAGTCAGAGCTTGACTTATTTACAGTACCTTTAACACAGACGGCTATAGAATAAAATACGTATGTTGAGGTACCTCCTCTATCGGCCATCTCGGATTCGTCGCCTTTGGAGTTTTTTATAGCAGACTCCGGTGAGGAATACATCGATCTAAATAACACATTGTTGCATCTAAGACTTAAAATCACAAAGCCTAATGGTGGTGAAATAGCAGATCCTGCAAAAGTCGGTTTAATCAATTACCCCACCGCCACCATTTTCTCACAAGTCGACGTGAGTCTCGGAGATCGACTAATCTCTCAAAGCTCAAGCACCCACCCGTACCGATGTATCATCGAGAGTCTCATCAACCACGGCAAAGACACGCTGGAATCAACATTCAGCGCCGGTCTCTTCTTCAAAGACACGGCTGGTCATATGGATGACAAAGACCCCTTAGGCAATAATCAGGGTCTCCTGAAAAGGTCAACATACACAAGCAAGAGTAAGATTGTCGAGCTGATGGGTCCTATTCACAGCAATATTTTCTTTCAAGAAAAATTAATGCTCAATGGCGTCAATATAAAAATACGCATGATCAGAGGTAAAGAAGAGTTCTGTCTGATGAGGAGTGATGACGTACCATATAAATTAAAGATTGTGTCTGCATCGCTATTTGTCAAGAAAGTATCAGTCACACCGAACGTTCGACTGGCCCATGCTCAGGCTTTGCTGTCGACCAACGCAAAGTATCCGATTGACAGGGTATGTCTGAAAAATTTCTCCATACCAGAAGGAGCCAGAGTTTCAAATCAGGAAAATCTATTTTTGGGGACTTTACCGAAATCAATCGTCTTGAGGATGACCGATCACGATGCATTTACCAGTTCTTATGATAAAAACCCATTTGCGTTCAAACATTACGATTTGGAGTTCCTAGCCATCTACGTCGACGGACAACAAATTCCGGCTAAACCTCTACAGCCAAATTTTACAGACGGCTCCGTGGTACGAGAATTTTATCAACTCGTAACAGCTACCGGCAGACATCTTAAAAATCATGCACAGTCTATCAGCAGATCTGAATTTATGCATTCAACCTTACACCGGACGAAGACTGTGGTCAACACGTTTCACTTATAAAGTCTGGAAATATCAGACTTGAAGCCCGTTTCAGACAGCCATTGCCAAATACCATAAACCTCATCATCTACTCTGTGTTTGACAGTATCATCGAGGTGTCTAACCGAAGACAGATTCTGGTTGATTACTATTAATCGGAAATGAACACCATTCAGCTAAACGCAATCATGGACAAAATTACATGTAACACCCATTTTCTCGGAACTCTGGCATCTCATCAACTACCTGAAAGACCATTAACAAACTTACCATCGATGGTGATTATTAACACACACCCTTCAGAACTACCGGGCGAACACTGGCTAGCTGTTTATTTATCGGAAGATGGTGTCGGATGTTTCTTTGACAGTTTCGGTAACAAACCGGACAGTGATGGATTTCCAATAGCTATCAAAAACTTTTTAATGAGAAATAGTACAGTGACAAGATATTCTACAAAACGTGTCCAGGACTTTGTCAAATGTGTGTGGTCAGCACTGTTTTTTTCTTGTATCATATGTCTAGGGGTCTTGACTACAACTATGTGATGAATCTGTAGAGTGAAAATGATGTTAAAAATGACAAAATGGTAGAACTTTTTGTGAAAAAACTAAAAGCTAATGTTTGCAGTGATAACATGTATTTGTGTACCCATTGTGTTCAGACCTGTAATTCTTCCATGATGCATAAATGAATTTAATGAGTAATAAAAAAACCTAACAATCATCATCTGTTTTGTTGAATTTTATTTCAAGATAGTGATACACAAAACATAAAAAATATGAAACATATTGACATTAAAAATGCATCCATCGACTTATCACGAGTAGGTGAAACGAACTAGTAGTTTGTGTCCTTTGCTGGTTTTTTCTTTTTTTACGAGTAGTTTTTTTAGTAGACAGAATCTCCTGATCATCGTCAATAGGGGTGTTTTTTAAACTAATAATCTTACTCCTAACTTGTTGGTTTGGTACAGTCGAAAAAGGTATGTTTAATTCCGCGCATGCTTGAAGAAACTACGTCCAGCCTTTAGGTCTTCGGTCATCTCGTACTTGTTGCGGAGCTGTAACGTTGTTTATTAAATCGAGCATGTGTGAACCAGGTATGGTTTTACCCTTAAGCACAAACTCACCAGACTCGGACCAGGAGCTGAGATATTTAGCTTTAGACATTTTGTCCAATATATACTTGCTGTTTTTCACACGTTTTATCGTTACGTTCTTTAGAACTTCAGACGTCACATCATCTTTTGACTTGTCTTCAGCATGTGCTTCGACAGAGTTAACTTTATGATCGTGTTCAGGGCTTGGTAGCGATAGCGTTAAAAAACTACTCTCACCATCGCCTAGTTTAACAATTGTTAAATATCTGGTTAAGACGTTTGAGTAAAGTTTCGAAATTGTCGAAATTGTTCAGGTGTTTTAGCTTTATAGTCGATCATGAGATAACCGAAAGGACTCTTGACGGCATCTTGATAACATGCCATAAAATATTTTGTGTTACCAGAATACATTTGAGGCCCAACACTGCTACTTGATTAGCATCGCGGGGTTTTTTTAAACAATATTAAATAATTTGAGTTCAAACTGATGGTTCTGCTGGATTTACCTTGAACAAACAAATTTTGTACGATAAGAATTGCAGAGAGAATACGATGATGAACGTATTGCGTGAAGACTTTTTCAATTTCAGAATTATCGCTTGCTTCTTTCATCATATCGTCGATAATCAACAAATTAGTTTTATCACGGGGTAGTAGATTATCATCATTCAGACTCTGAGGTATACCTTCAATGAATTTAATGTCATACAATTTAAGCAATTCGTCATACAAAGGTTGCCAACAGTCATACAGGAAAACAACATTATACATTTTTTTAGAAATCATATTTACAGCATTTTCCAAAAGCATTTTTACAAAAAAGGACTTACCAGAATTGGATGGTCCGCTTATGACACATGAAAATGGATGTTGAAGTCTGCAATCAAAATCAACCATTTCACGCATTCCTCTATACACTGAATTAAAAGCCATAAGGCAGAGTTGTGTAGTCGGGTAAAAGTCTTCGCTTGTTATACACCACCTTGAACTTTTTAACGACTGATTTGTTGTGGAGTGTGAGGTGTTTTATATTCCTGACAGTGTTGTCAGCTTGAGCTAAAATGTATCGAGTCATCGCCTGATGTCACATACCCATCAACCAGACCAATCAATGTGTCTAATCTTATCTTTTGGGAATTTTTAGCATTCAAAGTTATACCCTTAGCTTTCATGCAGACTTTACCAGAAGCGGTACGATAACCATACGACTTAGGCCCGCTGGAACAAAACTCGGTAATATAATCATCGACGTCTATTTCATCTGTCAAGTCCCCCAAATAATCCCCCAGAGGTGGCATCCAGTCACCGTCCTTGGATACAAAAATAACGCCATCTGTGTCAGAGTATAATAAACGATCGCCAAGTTTGTCCATCAATTTGTACAATTCTAACCTCCCGCAAGCCGATGTGTACGCGCCTACGAATACGTTAATGTCACATGTAATGCGATGACTATCTTCGGTAGGGTGAAATTGGACTAGCGCTACATCATCTGAGATGAAAGTAAAATATTTCAATGCATCAGTTTTACCGAAAACAATCGTGGTGAATTCTTCAGGGTCTCGTACAAGCTGCGTAACCGGATGCTGAGATTTCATCGCGAACCTCCCCCACAGGGGATTCAAAATTTGCTTGTTTATGGTCCTCTGGGCGGGGTTATGACTGATCTGTGAAAGGTCAAGTTGAATTCCCTCTCTCTCATAGTATTTGCGGATGTATGTCTCTTTTTCAGCATCAGTGGTAACGTTTGAAGGGTGCTTGTTGTTTTAAACGTAAAAACGTTTCAACGTATTCGCTAAACAACTTTTCCGACCTTTCAGGAAAATGCCAAACTTCGTCGACTTTGACCACGACATAACCTTTCTCAATCGCTTTTAAAAGTTCAACACTGACCCAGCACCCACTAAGAGCCCTCTCATCATCCATATGATTACATCTCGATGTTTGGTTTTCAGCGTGTGCGCATGTTCTGCATAACGGGAACATGAGTTTACCGCCGCATCTGTAAGGGAGGACCGGATGTAGTAATTTTCGGGGTGGATACATAGTTGCCTTAAGACCGTAATAATTTTCGATCGGCTGAAAGTCGTTGAAAATTATTTCGGGGTGCCCTATTGGATGGGTCTTTGTAGACATTTACAAAGGGATATAAAGATGTAAAATCGAGATAAGAAATGGTCTCCCCCTCCCCCACTTTGTGATACAACTTATAAGCATTGGTACGACCTCCGAAAAGCGCATCTCTTGGTTTCAGTCTTTCAGGGGCTGAATGAGTCCTCATAAATTCTATCACTGAAGGATCTGTTTGTTCCATTTTAGACCATTCGCATTCCCAAATAAACTCTACTTTCAAGCCATAAGCGTTTTGTAGAATTTCAATTTTTTCGTCAACTTGTCGTCTGAGAACACCAAAGGGTACACCATATTGGCACAACTGTTCCTTGAAGTCGAAAACCTCCCCTGAAGTAGTAGCGTACCATGCATCGAACTTTGCCTGATATTTTTCCGATAGGTTTTCATAACCATAATACTTTTTGTCAGGATAAGGTCCTACATAGTTCTCATTTTCTAATCTATTGAAATGATGCGGAAAGTAGCCTTTTTCTGTTGTGGTGAGATTTAATGCTGCCGGCATCTTAGACAGAGCCATCGGTATGAAGGATATGCTATCTATGTAGCGTTGCTTAAATGAAACATCGAACATGAAGATTCATTTACAACCTTGCATGATGATGTCCATTTGAAGACCTGCTTTACAAAAATATTCAAGAATTAGAAAGGAGTCAAATCCGGATGCGTTATGAGCTATGAAACAATAGCCTTCGTATTTGGGTTTTCTGAAATGATCGATCATTTTTTTCACACAGTCAGACCCTCCGGCTACAAGTCTTTCACCACAAAACGTTATTGCACACACAAAATTTGCTACGTGTCTCCCATTTTCATAACGAGTCTTGAAATCGTAAAAAATGTATTTATTCTGAGGGTCTTTGAGTGGTACTGTGTTAATGAAACACTCATGTTCTCCACCAGGGACAAGTTCTTCACGACATGCACCACATTGGGTTGGTGCACATATGTGTTTAGACTTTTTCTTATCGTACCGTCTATAACATTTTTTGCAGTATTTTATAACGTCGCAAGGTACTTTTTCTCCTTCAAGCACAGGTTTCTTATGAGCATCGTAGCAGTAAGACGATTTGCAGTAGCGCAAACAATCGGTACAATGAATGATTTTTTTAGGGTGCTTGTAACATTCAATGTCGAAGCAGACGTTACAGACATGCTTGCATTGATGATGCCTAGGGTCTGTGAACCTTTTATAGCAGAATTCACATACATAGCTAGCACCTATGAATGATTTCAAATTGAGAATCGTGTAGTAATGTTGGTCTTGTAAATAAAGGAACACCGTTTTGTTGTGAGGCTCTGTGTTATTTACGTAGGTTTGTAACACACCAGTGTTTGTCCTATAAAAAAACAACAATTTTGATGTCTAGCATGTTTTCAAATTTTGCTATGTCGTGAAAACCGACCTTGTCTTGGATAGCAAGACCCGCTTTATTGTGTATGATTGATGCACGGTTTTCTAATTCACACTCTGGTAATTGAGGCTCTAGAAAATGTGTTATACAGATAGAGAAACATAATTTGTTTGAAATATTTGTAGGTATAAACAAGCTCGTCTTTTTTCTTTTGATTACCTGATCAAACGCCAAATCCGTAAGTTTACGACGACCTCCTCCTAGTTTGTTCATTACAACCTCTGCTTCAATCTCAACAGTTTTGTTAACTGATAACCAATCATCACTCTGCAAAATTTTTTCAATTTGATCTGTAAAAAGATTAACGTCGTAATTATTACCCGGTGTTAAAACTGCATTTACATCCGATTTCAGAGAGGGGGTTCGAAGGCATAAATTGATGATGCTACCATCGCCACCAATCTGTCTAGCGAATGACACAATGTCATCCATGGTATCATGTAAACGTATGTGGTACGATGCTAAATCCTGAGATCTTATTTCACTCATATTCAATGTCCTACGCAACGACACACTATTGAAACGAGGCCTTGGTAAAACATGATATTCGTTTACATTACCGCCATCTCTCAACAATGTTTCAATGTCTATCTGACTTGTTGGCCTGGGCCGTAAAGGTCCCTCAACATTAGAGGTTGATGGTTGTTCATCATCGACATTTGACTGCTGTGTTGTTTCAATGGGCTCTATGCACGGCGGCGCGTGACGCATTTCCGGTAAAATTTAAGACCCCGAGTCTACTTCCGCCGATCGTACAGTACAGTGCCACAACAGGAGCGCTACTGATAAAAATGAGTAATGTTTTGGACAGTTGTCTTAATGTTTTATGCCATTATAGCCCACTTATATATGTTTATGTCAGCTACATAAATATGACATCTAAACGTTTAAAAGTGTCATTTCAAAGACGTGAGAACAGTACTTGCAGATACCACTGCTGTGTTCAGCAATGCACAGCGTCAAAAATTGAACTCTTACCTTAGTTTCCACACGTTTCCAAAAGAAAGTCGTGCAGAAGAGGTGGGTTGTTGATATTAAACGTGAGAATTTTACAGAAACAGAAAAAAACAAGAGTGTAGCTGATAATTTCAGTCTAGAAAACTGATCGAGGCTCGAGTGCCAACCGGATGCAGACATTTAAAGAAAGGAGCTTTTATGGCAAATAATAGTTTGTTTTCATTGCCTTTGAAGTAAAAAAACACTGAACATTAATATACATAAACATTTCTTAAGCTACTAAGTGCAATTTTTTAATTCAGAATAAAGACCTTTATTTTATTCACTGTACATATAAAATATAATTCACTGTATGTAATTTGAAATAAAAATTGTCAAAAAAATGTAACATTTTGAAAAAAATATTTTATTCAGATGAACAGAAAAAATGACATTGAATCAGTTGTTTTCTTGAATCAGGTGCTTCTTCTGTAACTTGTGCATAGAGAGGTATTTGGGCTTATACGTATTAAATAAATAAATAAATCACCCATCTGTTTCATGGAACTTAACACATAATTGATCCATTCCAAACAATTGTTCATGTGACAACTCACATTACACATTTCAGAGTAATGGGCTGTCTGGAAAAGCAAAGCAACCAAATGTTTGCATATCCCACTCTCAGCCAAACAAGAGCAGGAGCTATTAACTAGCAGACGATGGCATGGATCTTCTGACGGATGTCCGCTCCAGGATGAAGTAACACATAAAATTTTCTAGCTCTGAATCTCATAATGTTACCTAGAAAACAGAAACAAGAATATTATTAGGTTTTTAAAGAGAGTCATCAAAGGCAGTTCACTCAAAACTGAAAATTCTATTTCCTCATCCTTCACTTGTTCCAAACCTGTTTGAGTTTCTTTCTGATGTTTAACACAAACAAAAATACTTTGAAGAAAGCTGGAAACTTGCAACCACTGATATTCATAGTAGTTCTTTTTCATACTATGGAAGTCAATGGTTACAGGTTTTCAGCTTTCTTCAAAATATCTTCTTTTGAAAGGCATCTGCAGCAATATCATCAGATTAAACTACACAGTAAATCATTAATTTAAATGATTTAAAAGTAGCTCCCTTTAGTCACACTTTAAAATAAGGTTTCATTAATTAATGTATTTGCTCACTATTAAAATAACTATTTAATATTTAATAGTTAACATTATTAAACTAATTTACTAATGAATAAAAATCCAAAGTCATGCTTGTTAACATTAGCTATTACATTGTGAGTTAACAAGCACAATGAATAAGCATTTGTTCAAAAACGTAAAAAAACTAATAAATATTGAAATAGACAAATTGTTGATGTGAAATTAACTAATGACACCTTATTGTTTTGGGTCACCCTCCCATTTAATTACAATGTTATCGACTAAATAGAAAGCATGCTATCTACACTGTTACACTGCATCTGTCATCTCCACTGTTTCAGCAATAAATATCAGCAGTGATACAGTGCAATTTGTCTGTTGTGAATGGAACGGCATTGTATTATTTTATTCCTAATATATCTTGCTCAATAATCATGCTTACAAGCTATGACAGCATCTGTGTTTCTGTAATTATCCGAACTGAACAGTGGTGGTCACTTTAGAACAGTAAAAGTATGAATGGGACAGAATTTCATATGTATGCTGTCCTACTCTCAGCTGGTGAGGAGACTTCGATTTCTTCATAGATCTATCGGTAGTAATGAGCTCTCACTGAGATCTTATTCCTGCCCTGTTTTTACCTGACACTTTGAGACAGAATTACGTACACATATGATTATTTTTACTTGCGTGATAAAGCTGCAGATGGACGGATCGTAAGAGTATTAACGCTAAAGTTAGCCTTCAGGCTAGCTGAACTTACCTTCATAATTGCACAGGTAGGAAGATGCATACAACTTGAAACCCACCGTCATCATCATCGTCAAAACCACCATCTGTCAGTTGGCTGTTAACAGTAGCAGAAGAAATAGTTTCCTGAGTGAGTGCACCACCGCTCTGTTCACTGTTTAAAAAAGATTCCACATCTTCAGTCAAATTTAAATTCAATTCCTGTTCTATATACATTTCCAATTCATCCAGATTTGTAATTTGTAAAATAGGAATATTGTTAAAAGTTATGTCTCTAGAATTTGGATACATATCTGTCATATGTTGAAGAGATGTAAATATGTCTTCATCTCTGTCTGCATGCATTTCGATAGCTCTTTGCAGTCTAACAGATAGAGCATGGTCTGGTTGAATATTGTATGTATCATCTGTACGATTTTCATCATCCATTGTAATTATTGGTTTTAGGGCTGCACGATATTGGAAAAAATTGACATTGCGATTTTTTTTTTTTTTTTTTTTTTTTTTTTTTTTTTTTTTTTTCCCCCTGCAATATATATTGATATATATATATATATATATATATATATATATATATATATATATATATAAATATATATATATATATATATATATATATATATATATATATATATATATATATATATATACTTAAAACTAGGGCTGTGACGGTCACCATGACAACCACGTCACCGCGGTGGTCATTGCCACCTCGGTTGTCCATTGCCGCCGGCCGTAATACGTGACGTCACGCACTTTAAAACACAAATTACTGTTATGTTGCCAAGTATTACATATCTGTTAGAATATAACATTAGGCGCGATTCAGCAAGTTCAAGTTCAACCATGAATCTTGTTAGAAAACTAACTCTTACATCTGGGAACATTTTGGATTCGTGCCGACCGAGAAAGGTGAACGAATCAATTTGGATTAAGCTTTTTGTATGGGGGTTTTAAGTAAAGTGTGTTTTAATATTCACTGCTGAGTGCTGAGAGTCCAAACACTGAGGAGCAAATCCATCGATACGCAGATCCATGGGTCCCGAACCATGCAAGCTAGTGGCGATTGACGGCGAGGGGAAAAAAAGCCATGTAGGCTTAATCAACTCCTGTCTTCTAAACGCAGAAGCCCAGCTCAGCCAGGTATGGCAGAGGCATTTGCAAAAATGGCCAGATACAAAAGAGAAAGTGATAAATGGAAGACATTGACGAGAAATTGAGCATAGGCTATTTGGTAACTACTTAAGAACGCGCCGCTCCGCAGCGTAGAGAAACCTGCGTTGCGAGAAATGCGGGCGGCAGAACAGAAGGAGAAGCCCTCTCTGGCATGGTTGTGAAAAAGTAGCCTGTCTGTGCATTGTCGCTACAAGCACACCGTCTGACAGTGTATTGCTGGAAACATTATAACCCCATTCTTCACTTAAACCGGACAAAGTCAACATGTTAGTTTTTCTGACAAATAATTTAAAATAGGCTATGACTACAAAAGGTGGAGAGAAACTATGTTTTTTTTAAACATCTGACTTATATTGTTACTAGGTTAATATTTTCTTTTTACTTATAATTATGAATATTTATATTATTATTACACTGATTAGTAAAGTGCCATTTAGACTATTTGTTAAGTTCTTAAAAATGTAACGTTTAATTGTTATTATACAGTTTCAAGCAGTTAAAGTAATTTAATATTTAACTACAATATTTAATAACAGTTTTGTGTTGTTTTATTAACGAAAGTTCACAAATAAACATGTACGTTTATACAGATGTTTTATTTATTAATATTAAATTCGGTTATTCCTTAATTTTTACATAAAAGGTAAATTAACTGAAGTAGGCTACATTATTTGTTGATGTACGAGATTGAGGAACATGTTTGCCAGTAAATAATGTTCGCACCACTTAAAAGACAAAACAAATAAATAACTTGCGAAAAGGATGCAATAAAAAATGCAAGCGCTTAATCATTCTTCACAATCGGATTCGTACGTGCAAAAAGCCGAGGCTATATTGCGCTGACAAGAACAAGCCCTAAAACTAAATCTAGAGAGAGAATTAATACTAGTTAATATTAATGATTATAAACACGAACTGCGTTGTATGATAAACGCATCACAATGATGTCGTGATCTTTGCTGAAGAACTGATATGTTATCGCCGTCTCCCCAGCCTGCTTTTTTCCCCTTCTTCTGGATAAAAACAATAAAGTATCAGCGCTAGACCAGTGGTTTAAATTATATTTTACTCTCCTGATTTCTTTTCATTAAAAAATAAATAAATGTTTAAAGTTTTGTATTGCATAGCCTATATTTGTAAAAGCAAATCCCCTTTACTCATGCTACCCATTTCATTTATTACACTGTAAACTTGACTTGGCAGGCTGATCATCTTTAAACTCAAAAGGTGTTTTTAACTTGAGACTGCATGCTTCTGCATAATGTGATGTTTCTTATTACAACTGTTAGTGGTGTCAAAATGAAAGCAAACATTAAAAAGGGTTTTGTTTTATCAATTGTATAGTTTAGTTTTAATAATAGCTAATGTATATAATAAATTATAATATCGATTATTGTGTAGACTACAGTGTTTAACAAAACAATTTTATTAGGTTACTCTAATAGACCAAATCCGTAACTGAAAAACGAATGTGAAAATGACAGGCAGTTGCGTCTTTGCTAAAATTAATTTAATGACAAATTTCTTTAGCTTTTTTCCCCTTTAGAGATCAAAAGAGCTGTATTTAAAGAATTATTTCACTAAAACATGAATTGAATGGCCAGTTCTTTCCCGTGTGAGTGTAGTGCGCCTCCGCCGCGTCTGCGTTTTTAAGGTTACAGGTGCACGCTGACCTGACGCCGGGACCAGATCTCTGTATTGCTTTAATTTCTCAATTTTCATAACTGCATTGCATTTTCATATGGTAAAATATCAAAATTTATGTTCTGAAAGTAGTAGGAATGACGGGAGTGTTAGTAATTAATAACAGAAAGAACTTTCACTTTTGAGTGTACTTCTGTCACGTGTTATTTTAGTATGATAAAATAAACAAAAATAGTAATGCAGAAAAGTATTTTTCGCTCTGCCAAGCCTTCTCTGTTGCTGTATAGAGAAGCAGCCTGCTCAGTCTCCTTACCCCGGCCCCACCCCGCCCACCGACTCCTGAACGTCTCACTCACTAACTCACTCAGTCACGCGGGCATGCACTGCCGTCTCATGAGGAAACGCAGCTTTTTGATATAATGTTTTTCTTGTTCCCAAATACAAATAATTTATCAAGTATTGTTTGAAATAAGTATTCGTAAAAACACGCTATTCCTGCTTTTCCGAATACCGTATTCCGGTTCGGCTCCACCCATATAATTTTTATTTTATTTTTTATTTTTTGCATCGCACCCTCCTGCGATATGACTATCGCGGATGCGCACATCGCGATTTCGATGCTGAAACGATATATCGTGCAGCCCTAATTGGTTTATTTCATTATTATTTTTTATTTAATTTTGTTAATGTTTATTTTATTTCTGACTTTTATGTTTAAATTAGTTTTATTGGTTATTTTAGAATTATTTTATTGTTATTAGCTTTATTTTATTCTTTAACTTTTTTCTTCTGTTTTTATTACTTTATTTACTTTTATCGCTTATTTGATTGCTTAAGTTTTTCATTTTATTTATATTTTTATATATTTATATTTTTATATTTATATTTTTATATTTATATTTTTTAGCTTATTTTAGCTTTAATAATTGCAGTGTTTATACAATTCAATCTTTATTTATACATGAATATGTATACATATTTAACCATGTTATTAGAAATGCATGTGTGTCAATAACAGGAATACAACTATGAAGTAATGTATATGACTAGCTAGAATAAAACACAATGAAATGTTATTACATCAAATTTAAAAGCTCAAACATTAAACAAAGTTCACAATAAAAAACAAACTCAAAGGAATACAAATTTTAATATAGATCAACATCAAAAGTTAAAACACTAAAAAGCTGAATCAATATAAAGTTCATCAAAATGTTAAACTGAATTAAAATACATCGGTATTACATCAAATTTAAACTCAAACACTAAACAATTGACTAAGTTCTGAATAACACAATCACAAATGAATAAACATTTAATATAGATCAACAGCTAAAGTTAAAACACTAAACATTTAAGGCAATTTGGAGTACATCAAAATATTAAGCAGAATAAAACTTGAAAATGGTTTTGTATTACATCAAAAGTTAAAACACTAGCAGTTAAATCAATTTAGAGCACATCAAAATGTTAAACTGAATCAAAATACATCGGTATTACACCAATTTTAAAAGCTCAAACACTAAACAAATGACTAAGTTCGTAATAAAAAGAAAGCCAAAGGAGTACAAATTGAATATAGACCAACAACTAAAGTCGATTAAAATAAGAAACGTAAGTCAAGTATAACATTTATCAGAGTATAAAATATGGTCTTTTAAGTAGTACAATGATGAACGATCGTACAGATGATGAGAATATTCCTTTTAGGAATTATTCATCCATCAATGAATGGCTAATAAAAATGAGTAGTGTCGTTATTAACAGATGTTCCCGTTCACTTTTACCCATCAATTGCTGAAGCTCGGCAATTTTTTCATCCATACGTCGCTGTTGTTTAGACAAGAAATCCTTGACATTTTCTATCACACGCTGCTGCTGGCCAATAGAATACGATAGAGCATTAATTTTTACCCCATATCCGTCCAGATATTCACGAATTAGACAATAAGCAGGCGACTCGAAAAAGTCTTTGTTATTGTTGTGATTGCTGTCGCTACCGGCCTCCTGATTCTGCTGGGGCCACTGTGGTCTTTCGACGTCTTCCGGGTCTTCTTTCGATGTCTTCCGGGTCTTCTTCTTCTTCTACTGGTGCTTGAAAAGGGTAAATCGGATGATGTGCGCCTCCCTGACTTGATTCATGATGACTACTGTTGGAAGCATCTTGTTCGCACCATGGATCTGTATTAAAAATAAATCAAAATATTGTTTAGTCTTGAGCGACAAATAATACTTAACAATAAAATATTCATTTGAAATTTTAATATAAACCACTTAAAGGACATTATATTGTCATAATCAATTAAATAAATGGATCACTAACCTTCAGATAAATTAAAATTAATAACAGAAGGATTTGGTTCTGATGGACTGGCATAAGGACTTAGTGGGCTAGCAAGAGGTGTCCATGGATCTGTGTGTGAAAATATGAAAATAATATCATTACGGGTGTTATTAAGTGATTGAAACAAACAAACAAAAATAGGATATTACCTGATTCTGCGTCTTCATCATCATCCTCATCGGCATCGTATTCTTCTTGCACAACAGTTTCAGAAATTTTTTGCCTTTTATTTACATATGGTATGTAAACAATTCTTGGTCTCTTAGGGACAGAAGTCCCCGGCGCTGCATCAAACTTTTCTTCTCGCAATGATTCTTGTTGCTCTGCAATCTTTTCTTCTTCTTCTTCCACCGTCAAGTCGATAACTTCAATTGTCGCTAAAATAGGAGAATGACAAAAATAAATAAATACAAGTTATTACTCATTCCTACAGTAAAAAATAGTGATCCCACATTTGTCAGTGCAGTGGCCTATGCATAGCGCATTCGACCGGAGACCGAAGCTTCTCTCAACACCAGGGGCCTCATGTACGAAGACTTGCGTGGAAATCTTACTAAAACATTGCGTACGCACAAAGCTGTAAATGTGCGTACGCAGAAAAAATTCAGATGTATGAAACACTGCGTACGCCGAATCTCACGCATATTCTTTTGTACATCCGAATGAACGTGAAACTGAGCGCAACATGCACGAGCACAAAACCCCTCCCTGCCTCCTCCCCCGTATAAATATGCTAATGACTATTGTGCTGATTCGCCTTTATTTAATTACCCTAATTAAATAAAGTTAAAATCAGGATCCTCCCTTCGCTATATTTCTTAGCTAGAGTTTAGTTAAAGGATCGTCTTTAAAGAATGTATTTTGCAAAAGAATAAATTAGATCATACTTTACCACACAGGGTAACTTTGATGGGTTCTGGAAAATGAATTCAATGTCCACTCCAGTGAAGAAAAGTAATAAAATACACTTTTATTAATAAAACAAAATCCAGTGAAAAAGTAGAAAACAAAAGACAAATAATAGAAACAAAATCCTTACTTTATTCTCCGGTGAGAATAAAGGGCCTACAACTCCCAGTATACAGAAGTCAGAAAGCGCAAAGCTGAAGAGTACAAGTCAGCTTTTATACTCAATGTCTCATATAAAAGTGTTCATAAAACCTGCAAAAACTGCTTAACTCATACATTCAAGGAGCATGCTAAATCACTTGAACAATACGAAGACAGATATATGAGTACATAGAAATCAATACATGGGCCTCTTTAATATCAGCCTCACTTCCCTCAGTTATGCCCCAGATTTAGGTGTTCGAGCTCTGCAAGGAGCTGGGTAGAGAGCTCGGTAGAGGTACGAGGAGGGGGTTCATTTAAAGTACAAGGGAGGGGGTAGCCTGAGGTACCTAAGGGTTCACAGAGAGTTCGTCCAGCTGGTTTGTTGATTCAGCGCGCCCTCTGCCGGAGCCGCCTGTTCTGTCTCTTACGTTTCACTTTATCACTAAGAGTTGTGCTTTTACGCATAGGAATATCAGAATACATCAGTGATCTTTTGTGTCTCACATGATTAATGTCATCTGACCCATCAACCATCACACCCCCTCTTGACATTCTCAATTGAGACATAAAATAATCATTATCCAATTCATCTAGTACACAAGATCCATATATACACTGTTCTAGAGGTATAGCCCATCCATCAAAGCCAATTGACCAAAGATTAAATTTCTTTTCCCTTTTTTGGTATGAAAGTTGGACAGTTAGTAAGTTACTCTGTCCCAGGGAGGTCAGTAGTCTCCTGCCAATCATCCTCATCCTTGAGAAGGGTCGAGCAGATGAAGTCAAGTTCGGCAATTGGTCCCAGGGCAGTCTGAGAATCAGACGATCCGTCAACAGAATGTCCTCCAACTTGGAACAAATCCATTGATCCTGCTTCCAAGCCAGAACTTCGATCTGAGAATTTCACATATAAAACACCAGCTGATGATTTAACTCCCATTAACACTTCTCCATTAACCCAATAGGGGTGGACAAAATACTTTGCCCTTCCTCGCCCCTTGTAAGTAATAACGGGTTTCCATGGCATAATTGACGTACCCACTGCACTTGTTAAAGTTCTTAGTAAAGGCTGTAAATAGCTATCACTCCAACAAAGTATATAATGGATCTTGTTGAAATCCTGCCCCCCAAATATGAAACAGTCAATACAACAAAATTTCCTAACACCGTTTAGGTGCCAATATATCTTGCATGCTGCTCGTCTCTGATGGTCGCAGTCAGGACTCATTCTGTAGGAGTTTTAGTGGATCAGAATTCAATTTACCTGTGCATAGTCTGCTCCCGACACAACGATACCAGTAGGTCCATAATTGTTGTTTTGAGATGCCATCTTAGAAGTTTTTCAGCTTCAAAATCAGGAGTTAGGTCAAAAGACTTTTCCTCAGCTCTGCCGTCTTAAGTTTGCATCTAAGCTACAGGATGGTGAGTTTATATCATAGAGGACGGCCTCGCAGTATGCCTTTGTCAGCTTGCTAGTTTGACCTCAGCTTCATATATTTTCTCCTTGTGCACAGACAGCTGAGAGCTCCTAATGAGCCACACAATTTTACTAGCTTCAGGGAGATAGAAATGAGTAATATCACTGCGATTATACATCCTATGATAATCAGAACTAGTTTTACCCATCTCCACCAGCTCACTATGGTTCGTTTAATAATTTCAACTGTTGTTCCTGCACCCAGGCTAAATATTATGCCTGCATTTTGCAAAGTCTTTTTAATCTTTACAATTGTTGGAACCTCATAGTCTTCGATGTCTAATGCTGATATCCAATTGTGCACAAAATGCCAATTAGGACCCAAACTTACTCCTTCAATATAATCATCGATTAATTGAACAATTTTTCTTTTAGGGTTATATGGTTCCAGCCCAATTGAAGCACAATGTTTTTTAACTTGGTTTTCGTACTTCGCCACTAGAGGGAGTACTGACACAAACATTGCATGCCAAGGGATGGAGCAGTTAATTTTGTCACACTTATCCCTAATCTTTCCAGTTATGATAGAATATTTTTCCCAAGAGCAGAAGTTATTTTCTCCCTTTAATAATCGTATCTCTTCTCCTTGTCGAGCATACGGTGAAATATATTTATAAGTCCAATTATTAAAGATATCTGGATCACACTCTTGTAACTCAGCCCCTATTAGGCTTGCAGTATTGTTTAGTTCATTGTCTTTATACAAATTCCATTTGAATCCACTAAAACCCATATTTAAGGTAGATTCGCCCTTCCAGGGTTCATTAGTAGAGTTTCCATATGAAACATCAACCAAATTTCTGGTGAAAATTGTTTTTCTAAAATTTGTATAAAAGAATCCTAACTTATTAAATTGATGGCGATAAGCTCCCATGAGCTTATGGCTAAAATCGAATTTAATGTAGAACTTATTATGCCATAGGCCGTGCACACTGTCCACCAAACCTATATGGACCGGGCTTGGCCTAGTTTTATATTGCGTTACTGACATCATTTCCCATTTATATACATATAAAGCTAGAGCCATTCCATATTGTTGATCCGGAATAGATTTAATAAAATCTGTTATTCCACTTTTATTAGCCAAATCTTCTGGCATACCATGACTGCTATCTAACAGCAAGGGGTGTATTCCTCGATTTTCTAGCCAATTTTTGTCAATGAAACATTTTATGGTTTGACAGGTTTCATTTAGAACCCTTTCTTCTCTAAGGCCCATATATCTGACATAATCTTTCCATTTATCAAATATTACACTTTCATATTGATCCATCTGATCTTCATCATAGAGTGACTGACCCTCTATGTAGCAATACCAATAACTGGCTTTAGTCAGATCTGTACAATATTTTACCATATTGTGTTGGAAAAAGGATGCCCATGAATCTGGTTTTAATGATCCGTATCGTTTAATAAGAAATTTAGCCCCCGTAGCGCCAAAAGGCCTCATTCCTAATTTATAAATGCAATCTCTTTCACTATCGCAATATTTTCCTTGGGTGAAATGCTTTTTACATGTTACCCATTCTAACTCCTCATAAGGGATTACTGGTTTTGTCTTATACACACCTAATATTAGGTGACTACTGTTCAAATCGTCA
This sequence comes from Danio rerio, assembly GCF_052040795.2. Classification (NCBI taxonomy): domain Eukaryota; kingdom Metazoa; phylum Chordata; class Actinopteri; order Cypriniformes; family Danionidae; genus Danio; species Danio rerio. The sequence continues at coordinate 61,947,730 of NC_141024.2, forward strand.
GGCCAATATGTCACATGTCCTTTAGCTCCCGCCATTAACCAATTTGTTAACCTGCGTTTTCTCGAGCTGTCATTACCTGTTTCTGACAATATACCCTCTCTACTTATTCGGCTAGTGTGTAGGCCTCTAAGTATTTTGTCATTTCTGGGTACAGAAATGGAGTCGGACATTATCCATTGTTTAGCGTCTGTCAAATTCGGCCAACAATGTCCTACTGATTTGCTTACTTCAACTCCTAATTCCAAACTCCAGACGCTTAGGCTGCTTTTGTTAGTCCACATAGTCTGGTTTTTATTTAGGATTTCAAGCCCAATCAGTTTTACATGGGATGCATTTAAAACTATAAGCCTATCCCATTTATACCGTACCTTATTATTAATCAGACCATTATATTTGGATGGTATGAATAAAGCACTTGGGTTCGAATGATTACATACCCAAAATTTGTCGTCAATATTTCTGATGTACGATTTCATCATTGTTACAAAATCACTACTATTGTAGGTTTTATTTTTCACAGTTATTTCCTGATTTGGACATACCCATTTTTCTGTTTTCTCAACATGTCTACATACATGTCGGGTTTCTTCTGTGCTTTGAGTTTGTATCTCAAGTCCTCTGAAAATTAAGCCTAATACGATTAGGAGTAAAGAGCTAGTTATTAGTATACTCATCACAGCATCTTTAATCTGTGACTCCGTACACTTCCTGCTGGCCCTTCCTCTCTGCTCCGGCTCCCCTTTCTCCATGCTTCCTGTAACAGAGAACAGAGACAAACTCGTTTCATATCCTAATCTGTCCCTCGACTGAATTTTTTAGAGATCCACTTTTTTAATATTGCTAATTTATTTCCTGATTCCATATCCAAGTTATCTTTTGATCTATTCAGATAAACATTTATTCCCTGAATACATTCACCAATACCCAGGTAACTTCCTGTTAAATTTAACAGAACAGTTAAATCCAGAATTTCTATCCTAGATTTATCCTCATCACTCGGTTCACGAGTCATTAAATGATATGGTTGTGTGGATCTGATTATTTTGAGTTTTGCTGTCCCTTCTCTAAAGGATTGTGAAGATCCATAAACTGAGATGTTTGTTTCAGTGAAATAACTGGGTTCGTCTTTCGGTTCGCATACTTTGATGCATTGATTAAATGTCATTTCTTTTGCTTTAATTATTATAGCGTCAGAAAGTTCACATTTAAACCACTCACTGTCATGCAAAAGCCATACACATGCTCCTAAGCCACCTCTCTTGTGGCTGACATGTTTGTGCAACTGCATTCTGACAGCGGTCTCCCATCCACCTAAGTGAGTGAGATATATCAGGCCATTCCGAAAACTCTCGTTTCCGTTCAAAGACTCCTGTCCGCCTGGCAATCCTCCAGGGCAAAAGGACAGTTCTCTGAGTCTTTGGGCCATCCATTTTGAATCTGCATTTGTCATTAGGGACACTGGGTTTATGTCCCACATTGTCATTATTCTATTTTCAACTAAGGCCCCTAGGGCCTTTCTGGATTTACGAGTCATCCATATCTGCTTTTTGCTTATTAGCTTTAAGCACTTGCAACTGAATAGACTCTTACATCTTTCACACGATGTAAATTCTTCCCCATCATACACACATCGGCATTCCCTTCCTAGGGCAATAAACCGTTGTTTACATGACTGACAGTTTCGGCATAAGCATCCATCCTGCTTTATCTCATATTGTTCGATTTCGACCTTCTGGTGTGACTCTCTGCAATCACCACAAATGGTGACATCATGCAAAGCACACGCATCGATATCTCCTAACTCATTCCACCACGGGAAATGAGCTCCTAAACCATGCTGAATTAGCAACTCTGCTTTATTCGGCCTATTTGCGTATAAGCCTTCAGCTAGTTTAAACGCTACATTAGGTTTTCCACATACGACGCAGTCTTCGATCCTATAACTGGTAGCTGGTGTTCCTGGTACACTAACAGATTTTCTTCCCAGTGCTCTATCATATTCTGGTTTAAGCCATTTTTCAATGGTTAAGTGTCCAGAAAAACCTCTAATAACTCTGATGAAGCCTTTTTGCTTATAAAGGCCTTTACAAGCTTTGAGGTCACAGGTCAAGTTTGTGTCTGCCATTATTCCGGCTTCTTTATTATGTCTCTGAGACTCCAAATACCGTTGGCTTCTAATTCCACGGTAGTATTGGATGGTATTGATTTAACTTTATCTTCCGTGCCTAGATTTTCTTTAAATCTATGCCCTCGGACTCTTTTCTGTATGTAGACTATGTCGCCTACCTTTATTTTGGCCCTGTTTCTTGGTCGATTTTCCTCCTTTTCAGGTATAGGGACTCTGTAATTTACAAATTTTAAGCAATCAATAATTTGTTCGTCCCAAGGTAAATTAGAATTTTTACAATACCAATTTTTAACTTCTTTTATTCGTCTCTCGGCGATTCCGTTACTAGCGAGTTGATATTTCACGGATTTAATTAATTTAGCCCCTGAATCTTTTATAAACTATTCGACCTTTTGACCTGAAATCGAATACGCTCCGTCGGCTCTGACTCGATTCGGTATTCCTCTAAATTTGAACCATTGTTGTAAACTTTCAATTACTACTTCTTCCGTAGCTCGTTTACAAGGAAAAATCTGCGTATATTCACTCGCATTGTCTGTGATTAAAAGAAAATAACAATTTTTCTTTTTCGTTTGCGGTCTAATAGGTCCAGCAAAATCTATGCTAATTTCTTCGTTCTCGTGATCTGTTTTTATAGATCCGTTATCATTATAACGTGAATCAATTGCTTTTCTGTAATTTGGACAGTTCACTTTTATCTTATAGTACTCAGACTTTAAGTTTTGTATATTTAGGCCTAAAGCATGACAATACAGCGCTAAATATTTTGTGGTAGGGTGCTTTAATTCTATATGTAATTTTCCAAGTAAGTCTTTTTGACTTTCCTTGGTAACAGCCCGTACTCTACGTACATAATTGTCTACTTCTTTATTCCCTATAGCAGCCGTCGTATTCTGTGACGTATGGCTGGTTTGATGCAACACTGTTGGTGTAATTTCTGTGATAAGCTCATCTATTACCCTCCAGTCGTCGGCTTGTTTTAATGACTTCCCTTTGGAAGTATTAAAATCATTATTTTTCCATGTACCTAAATGTTCCTCTACAGCTTGATAGATATAATCACTATCAGTTACTATAAAACATTTAAGGTCATTCAGCTGTTTGGCTTTCTCTAAAGCTTTTCTAAATGCTTTTACTTCAGCAGCTTGCGCGCTTAGCCCTGGCTCTAAACTACCTTTATCTGACTCAGTGACTTTGCGGCCTTTCTTTCGAATCCATCCCCATCTAGTTATTCCTTGCTCGGTTGTACCGTCAGTATTATAACAGACTTTGTCTATGGGGACCTTGGTAGTCTTTTCGGCTTTATGAATTTTGTCAGAGTGAAAGCTGAACTGAGTATCGTTTAAAATTAACAACCATTTCGCCCACGTATGGCAGTGCACACGTTTGTTCTCACTAATTAAGTTTTTAGCTTCTCTCACTATTTGATTTATGCCTTCACCTTTGGCTTTAACCAGTATCTGCTGGTCTAGTGCGAGGGCTTTCAGAGTTAGTAAGGATTTAGCGAATGTGGCCAAAAGGTCGCCGCCACTCATGTTCTGCAGCTTTCTCTGGTTTGCTGGCTTGCTGTAGGAAATGAAACTAACAGGGTGTTTTTCATTTGACGCATTGTAAATAATTATCTCAATTTCATCCTCTGTATTATCTATCTTTGCTACTAACAGAGTGGTTTCGTCATCTCAAAATGTCATCTATGTATACTACAATAGGAAGGCCTTTAAGAATTTCCATCATTATGGCTTGAAAAGCATTTGGAGAATTCTTAAATCCTTGTGGTAAAACATTATATACATATTGTTTATTCTCAAAAGTAAATGCGGTGCGCGCTCTGCTCTCCGGCACAGACCAAAATCCATTTGCAAGATCTATCTTAGACAATAATTTCAACTTCTTTAATTATCCCTTTTCGTTTTAATTCTTCAATTGTGATTTTAATTTCAGGCAACGCGCTTTTGTTAATCGGATATTGCCTTTGTGGTGGTGGAATACCACCTTTTATTTCATACTGCCATTTATCAGATAATTTTCCGCAATCATTTTTACTTCTTGCGGCGTGAGTTTGATATTTTCTTAATATCTCTGTAACTTTAGTACGGTTGGCTTTGCTGGTTTCGGCCATTCTTTTTATTTCCTGCTCCAGGTTTATTTGTTTTAACCAGCCTATTTGTTTGCTTTCTATTATTGAACTGGCATCTTTTAGTGTCATTAAATTATTAACACCTTTGATAATTTGCAAGTTTTTCCAATCATAAACTTTGTGCGTTTCTATATTGCCCCTAAAGTCTTTGACATTAAACAAGTTTTTTGTTTCTTTTGCTTCTTTAGGCAGCTGACTTACTACCGTAACATCTGCTCCTGTATCAAGATCAAATAATATTCCCTCGTAATTTATGTTTAAATTCATATCTGCCGTTTCTGTAACCTGTTTAGACATTATGGCCTTTTTTCCTGGAGTCAGGCAACCCTATTCCTCTTGATTTTGGGGCGTTTTTCGGTTACTATTCACGACTCTCTCGTTGCTCTTAACTTCTCTAGTTTTATTTTTTGATTTTGACTGCTTATTTTTATTTCTTTTATCTATTAATTCCTGTCTCTGCTCTGGGGTCATTCTTTCCCAGTTCTCTTTTGAGACATAATCACTTTCTGCAGGTTTCTGCTTGAAATCTGATTTTTGGAATTTATTTCTGCTCTTTGGTTTTTCCTGCATAGACTTCTGATGTCTCTCAGTAGCAGCAGCGTCTACTCTGTGTCTCTGCTGCCTGCCTTTTCGTGCGGGCGGGGCTCTTTGTGCTCTCTGAGTTGCAGCTCTCGGAGGCTGAACTCTCTGCTTCTCCGAGATTAACTTTCTCTTCCTCTCCCATCTGATGGCAAAATTAGATAATTCTACCCAGGTGGTTTCTGGTCCTAAAAGCTTCGCTTCAGCTAAGCCAGGGACTAAATCTGTCACCTCTTGGAGTTCTCTTATCAGTGCATACACTGATTCGACTTTACCCTGACTATCAATACAATACGGGTAAACTCCAATCGCTCTGATCATTTCAGCCCGATCGTTTCTTTCATCTTCTGGGCTTTTGCCCAATATTGTGCCTAGCTGCAACCTTACAGTAGCGGGTGCAATTCTTTTGCGCTTGTGATGCATGATCATAGCTTCTATTAGATCGTCATCGGCTTTATAAAGTTCGCCCATTCTAACAATTTCTTGAGCTTGATTCACTCGGGAGTGGGGTGTCCTGTCTCCTATTTCCCCCGGTGATTGTCTGGTAGTCACTTTTAGCAAAGTGCTTTCTTATCTTATGCACTGTTCCTAATTTAGGATCGTATTTGCTCGAGGTGTTCTCGTCTTCGGTCATCCCGGACCAGATTATTCCGCTGATTAAAGCTTGAAGCGCGTCGGCAAGCTCGCATACCATGTCTAATTTGGCTTTTTGATTTATATCTGTGCGTTCAAGGATCTCATCCGCGGTACATGCTGTCGCCAGGTAAATCATGTCAGCGTTATCTTTTTGCTCTGAACGCGTGTTGCCCTCAACCTTTTTCAGCTGTATTTTAAACCCCTTGGGAATGGTAACTCTCCTGTTCCCTGTTTCAATAAAGCGCCCATCAACATGAGCTGACGTTTTTCTGTCTTTTGAGCTCGGCCTGGCATTCTTTTGCCTGATCCTACCCCTTATTTGGAGAACTCTGTCTTCTTCTGATGACGAGTCGCTCGAGCTGTCTTTTCTTAAAGGACTCATTTTGTGAATCCTACTTGTTGCAGCTTTTAAAGGAATTAAAGGGCTATGTTTTGTTTTCGCTCTCGCTTTTCTCATTAGGGTTTCATCATACGATGTACTAGTAGATGGACCCCACTGAATCTGTCGATCAGTCTCAGGTTCTTTGTCTCTTTGCAAAGGCAAAAAGGTAACTTCCGACCTGTATGGAGCGGCGGCATGAGCCTGCTCGCCCAGAATTGAACCAGCTCTCTCATCTTCTGATTCAGCATGGAATTCAGGGCTAACGGTTGTGTTATTCTTTAACACTTTTATCTGTCCTCTGAATCGCTCTGGGAATTGTACGGGACCTTTATGGTTATGTAGAATTAATTCTACCTGTTCACCTGAACCCGTAGCTTTATCAATAGCGTCGAACAATTCCAGCCAGTTATTTTCTCGATCGTTTACGCCTATGTAAACACAATTACCTATTGTACAAGATTGAGGCGAAACATGTAAAGGATTCTCCTTTTTACGCGTTTTCAACTCCTCATTTGAGATAAGATGGATTTGAATACCCGAAGCTTCAGTCATGTTTTTGTTCGTATAGAATATAGATCCTTCTTTAGGTCTATGTGCACTTTATTCTATACTTGTTTGAGAGATTTCTTTTTCGGGCGTCCCCTACTTTCTCTCTTAATCTAATTCTCTTTTCGCAAAAATATTAACGTTCCTCGCCTGGGGCCTCCATGTGCTGATTTCCCTTTATTTAATCACCCTAATTAAACAAAGTTAAGATCAGGATCCTCCCTTCGCTATATTTCTTAGCTAGAGTTTAGTTAAAGGATCGTCTTTAAAGAATGTATTTTGCAAAAGAATAAATTAGAGCATACTTTACCACACAGGGTAACTTAGATGGGTTCTGGAAAATGAATTTAATGTCCACTCCAGTGAAGAAAAGTAATAAAATACACTTTTATTAATAAAACAAAATCCAGTGAAAAAGTAGAATAAACAAAAAACAAACAGAAAACAAGAAATCCTTACTTTGCCTCCCGTTAGAGACAAAGGGCAACCAACCTCAATGAACAGAAGTCAGGAAGCGCAAAGCTGAAGAGTACATGTCAGCTTTTATACTCAGTGTCTCAGTGACAGTATTCATACATCAACCCTAAACACAGGTGCACAGACTACTTAAATCATACATTCAAGGAGCATGCTAAATCACTTGAACAGTAAAAAGACAGATATATAGTCATTAAGAGTACATTGTATCATATAAATCAACATTTAGGCATTTTAATATAAGCCTTAATTTATAATGTGCTATATAGTTATGCACTTAAATTCAGGTGCGTGAACTCGGTAGAAAGTTCAGCAAAAGTACAAGTTGGGAGTTCATTCAGAGTTCGACTACTAGCAAGAGGGTCATATGAAGTAGCAAGGGGTTCACAGAGAGTTCGTCCAGCTGATTTGTTGGCTCGGCGCGCCCTCTGTCGGAGTCGCCTTTCTTTCTCTTACGTTTCATTTCATCGTTAAGAGTTGTACTTTTACGCATATGAATATCAGAATACATCAGTGATTTTTTTGTGTCTCACATGATTAATGTCATCTGACCCATCAACCATCACACCGTTTATGAAGGCTCGTATGTGTTTGTTATCATGATCCACAGTGTTTGTTGCATGTTTTTCCCTAAGATCCTGTCAGGGCCAATACAGCAAAGCTGTGTGTGCAGCAAGCATTTTTGACGGAAGAGCAGTACGAGAATTGGAGAATGGCGGACATTGTCTTTTATCAGGAGTTTGTTCACATTTAGACACATCGCCGTGCTGTTGTGTTCGCCTAAATCCTCTAGATTACCAACAGGGCTAATGGTTGAAATAGACAGGGCAAGAGGCCTGCTGCACTGAGCCTGCATTCAGACCTATGGTTCAGACAAGGGGATTAAGGGAAAAGTCTTCAATTATAGAGTTTATATGAACATGATTATCTTTATAATGATATAAATTGTGGTTATGTGTATATGAAATTACGAATAACAAATGTAGCAGGGCATTACATTACTGTTTATTTCTTTGCATTTTAACTTTATAAACTATAAAATCACGTGTTTCATTCTGTGAGCTAACTGACAACAGTTGTTCACTGCCCTCCTTCTCCCCTGCTGGACACGCCCACTCCTGCTCTTTGCTCGCGGAGCAAAATCAGGAATCGAATGGAGGCCTGGCTCAATAACCCACACAATTCAAAAGAATGGAACCAGTTGTGAGTGTTTGTGATTGTGAGGTATAACCAATAAAGAGAAAATGATCACAATGAAGGCTGATAAAATTAATGAATGTAAAAATGATTGAGAAATAAAATCGACACATGCAAGTGTGAAAACATTACACAGAGTTGTGCAGTTCCCAGAAGTTCCTGATGCCTTTCACACAAATTCTTTCAAAACAGCCATATCAACACTACAAGAAGAAATGGCTGCATTATTGCTTTTTGCCTCAGCTGATGTGATGGAACTATTTATACATTATACATTTAACAAAACATATTGTTTTACAAAATTATCTTAGATATAATTAAGTCATTCCTGGCGTTCTGTAATATTTCAGTCCCCCATATTTTTTTATAGTGGTTGTCGACTTAACTTACATGTTAAAAGCATTTTTCATTGATCTACTTTGTACATTATAATGAATAAAAAAATACATTAAATGCAGCTTTAGCATAAAAAATATAATATGTCTGTCACAAACCAAGCTATTTGTCATGCCCCCGAGGCACTTCTTTGAAATTGCATGTAGACACAGTGTTTATTTTTTTTTTAGTATTACAACTATTTATTTGTGTTATTTACTTGTGATAAACAATAAATACGATTTTTTAATAAAAAACAGGCTACAAAGTTATGTCCCTCAATATAAACTCAACCCTGTCACACCAGCAATTCAGAGTCTACTCTTATATGACATCCAGACGGAAAGTGACATCATTCAGCTCTCTTTCTCAGCATGGTGCAAAAGAAGCTATATTTTCATTTATTTACATTTTTTGATTTTATTATAGTTAGGAAGGATGCGGTCAAGCTTAACAATTCAACCCCGTAACGTAAAACTAAGATGGAATATGATTGTTTTTTTTTATTTCCAAACAATATAACATATTCTTGTTTAATTGCTGCCATGTGGGCATTCTCTTTTAAACCACACAAGGAGCAGAGGACATTCTGCTTTAAAAACTCAACCCCATCACACATGTCATTGTTTTGGGTATATTCACCTAATTAATCAAGAATATTCATTAAAAAACATAAAAACAAAATGTTGTTACTGATAGAATATTTGAAGCTGTGTTTTACTTAAACTTTGACACTATTTAATGTCAGACACACGGCACCCGTACAGATTTTATATTGAGTGTCACGAGTTTCATCATGAGTTTATGTAAAGCTAATAAAATCAGAACAAAAAAATACTTAAATTATGTAATAGTTCATTTGTTTATCTCTATGTCATGTGACAATTACCCAACTTTAGAGAGGGGGTCATTGAGGGCATAACTCATATTAATATTATAGATACAGAGGGTTAGGCTAACAAAAGGTTTTGGAATCCCTGATTGAATCCCCTCCTGCTGCCCATCCACCTCAGGGTTGGAAGTTTTGTGTGTTCAGAGATGCTCCTCTGCAGTCCTCGGTTGTAACGAGTGGTTATTTCAGTTACTGTTGCTCACTATATAATTTTTTCTCCTAGAGATTGTTGTGTGTGAAAATCCCAATAGATCAGCAGTTTCTGAAATAAGCAGACCAGTCTATCTGGCTATATAATTTTATTTTTTTATTAACATTATTAAGTATTTTCATTAACAATTTCATTAAGAACTTTTCTGCTGCAGTTTTTATTTATGTTCCAGGAAATAAAGTTTTAGACAAGACTTTACCTGTTGCTTCTGTTTACTGTAGGTTCTGTTCAGCAATAGATTGGGTAACACAGGCCTTTATCAGCATTTTTAAAGGTTACTAACAGTCCAGTTACCTGCAGCACTTCAATTTTTTGAATTCTGATTGTGGTTTGGTTTAATGAAGTTTCATTTCATCCCGGTTTGCCTTTATCTCATTAATGCCTTTGCTAAATATTTTACTGAAATAAATTTTAAGTAAGTGTTAGATGTAATTTCAAATGAACTAAAACAAATTAAAACTGAAATTTAAGTGTCCTCTTAACCCTGTTATGGTCTTAAACCCGTCACTGTATTCTCCACCCTGTGAGATTCATATTTTTAAAGGAAAACAATTAAATATAGAAAAAAATATTGCTGAGAACCAACCAGCATGTTAAGGCCTAACGTTGTAATTATGTGGGTGGGGTAAGACATCTAAATGTAAAACTTTTTAAAAATTAAGAGACCACAGAATGCGCAAGTATGAATAATTGTAACTTAAATCACATATGAATCTAAAACTCATTAAAAATGTGATATTTTAGCCATTAAACTGATTTGAGGGACATATGAGCAACAGGGAAATGTTGGTTTTATAGCAAAAGCTTTGTAAAATACTATTACCAACTCAGTTTAATCTATTACAGGGTTGAGAATAATGGCTGCCCAATTAAGAATAAAAGAGAAAATAATATAAAGGCTTTAATGCCCGAGGTGGGAAAAACATGATGTTTTGAAAGTTTAAATTGTGCCTAATTATGTAGGCTATATTTAAAAATATAATCAGTACACTTTTAAAAATATTTTACTACAAGATATGAAAACTGCGGCACAGCACACTACAAGATACTATCAAGATTGTTGTGCCTGATGGAGCACATCACCTGACTGCAGAATAACTCTGCTTTTTATTATAGGCTTGCTTACAAATATCTGACCAACTGCCAGAGCGAACAGCCTGCAGAATGAAGAGAAAAGCTGCTTGTTGAAGAGAGCACATCATGTCCAAACAAATGTCTAATATTATGATTATTATTATTATTATTACGGATCAGAGAGGTGACAAAGGCAGATTAACAGAAATAACGGACATTTCATGATACTTTAGGGGGAAAACCAGTGTGGAGAGTTTTGTATAAACCAACTTTGACAAAATGTGTTGGGGATTTACAATGGAGGATTCTGCAGGGGATTGTGGCAGTGAATGATTTCATACGTGTTGTTCACTCTAGTGTCCATGACGAGTGTCTCTTCTGTGGACATAGAGAGACTGTACACGTTTAACACAATAGTTTGATATGTTGAGCAGAGTTTTCCTGAAATGTGGAGAGAATTTGACTCAATGTAAGTTTCTTCTGGAGCTGGCTATAGTCAGAAACACAAACTGAAATAGCAGTTCATTCACTGTTTAGTTGCTCAAGCAAAACTTGCTCTACTTATCACAAGAAGAAACTAAATAGATGATGTACATCACAGGTGTCAAACTCAGTTCCAAAAGGGCCGCAGCTCTGCACAGTTTAGTTCCAACCCTAATTAAACACACCTGATCAAACTAATTTAGTCCTTCAGGCTTGTTTGAAATCTACAGGTAAGTGTGTTGGAGCAGGGTTGGAACTAAACTGTACAGGGCTTCGGCCCTCCAGGAATTGAGTTTGACACCCCTGATGTACATGGTCAAGAGATTGGGAGTTTTAAAGCGTTCGTCAGGTCCAGAATTAAAATATATTTAATGTATTACAAGGCCATAAATGATGCTGAAACCTTTGAACAACAGTGCTGTTATAAGGACGCTGTCTGCAGTGTGGAGGTAGGAGAGCTGCTGTTACATCTGATGTGGAGTTACAATGTGTCAAAAAAAAAAGTGATGTAAGAAAGTATTTTTGTAGAAAAAAAAATCCCACACAGACAAACATACACTCATGCACACACTCAAACACACACACACACTCGCACACACATGCTCTTTCACACATACACAAACAAACACTCTCTCTCTCTCTCACACACACACACACACACTGCTACTGACTGCTCCTTCTCAGTCTTCAGCACAGTTTGACTGATGATTGACACCAAATAGTAAACCCAGGATAGAGCGGCTCAGTGAATGTGGTCTGGACTGAGTGGATGAGGCTCATTGTGTCTCTATAGATGTTGTAGAAGATCAGAGTTCCTACACTGTGATCCACAAACACTCCTATTCTCCTGCTGAGCGGTTTCACTGGGAGATCAGTGCGTGTGTCATTTTGCCAAAATATATAACTGGAGGAAGAGCAGCGCAAACTCCAGGACTGAGCATTACATCCGAACAAATACTCAGGATCTACTCCCTTACTCCTGATGCTCTTATATGACACTGATATCCACACATCATCTCCACTCCAGTCAATCTCCCAATAACAGCGTCCACACACACTCTCTCTGCACAACACCTGAGAATAAATACCATCAAATCTGTCTGGATGATCAGGATACCGCTGATACTCTCTCACACGCTTCACCTCTCTGTTCTCCTCAGACAGAATGAGAAAAGCGTATGTTGTGTTTGGATCCAGAGTGAGGAAACAGGCATCTGAACACAAGAACACACACATGTATAACCACAGCTCTGTGTGTGTGTGTGTGTGTGTGTGAGAGAGAGAGATAGAGAGAGAGTGTATGTGTGTTTGTGTGTGGGAGAAAGAAAGTGTGTGTGTGTGTGTGTGTGTGTGAGAGAGAGAGTGTGTGTGTGTGTGTGATTGAGAGAGACAGAGTGTGTGTGTGGGTGAAAGAGAGAGAGTGTGTGTGTGTGTGTGTGTGATTGAGAGAGAGAGAGAGAGAGAGAGAGTGTGTTTGTGTGTGTGTATGTGTGTGTGTAGTCCTACATTTGCGTGGTCCTGCTGTAATCCTCGTGTGTCCTCCATGATCCAGACTGTAAACACACACAGATGGAGAGAATGAGCTGTTTAGTTTCCCCCTCAGCTAATAGGCTAAAGCTAGCACTGAGCTGCTCAGCTACACGCTCCAAACTCTTGAGCTAAAACACACAACACTTGTTGGTTCAGCCAGGATGCACAATGAATGTAACACAGTGCGTTCTTTTCCTCTGCTGTTGGTGAAGCGAGCACAGATACTGCTCATGTTGATGGAGACACCCTGCTGCAATATTCATTTATTACAGTTGTTGGAACTCTATGCAAAGGATGTTGCAGATCTCAAAACCAGTTCGAATAAGGCTCGGAAACTGGTAGCCAAATTGTCTGTAGTCATTGAACCAGCTTGAGGGCTTAAACCATCATGATAACAAAGCACTAATTGATTTTGGGCTACTCTGACCAGCACTTCGGCCACAGTTGTTCCAAGTACCCTTCAGCGAAATTAGTAAACGATTTAAATTGAACAAAGGGGCTTTAAAGGATTTTCAGCGTAAACCGCCTCACGAGACTTTTGAATGACTCCCAGTCATGCGTTAGTAATGTGGTACATCCTGCCAGATGACAATTTTGTAGAGACAAAGAGAAATGAATGCATGTGAATGCAAGACAATCTCTTAAAATGTTAGAACTAAGGCAGATGTATCTTTGAATAATATGCCATAATGCTCCTCATATGCTGTTTATTCCAACCAACCAGGTTAAACAATGTGTTGTTTTAACCCTTAAAGCAGATTAAAATGATCTGTATGTGTCTAAAATGTATGTCTGGTATTGAATGAAAGCTAGTAACATTTGCAATCTTTTGGTGTAAATGAAAAACTAGTAGTACAAACAGTATTCATCTTGTAACATTTGATGTAAGATCATTTCAATCTTGCAAGAGTTCTTCCATATGAAATCAATATGCAGTCTGTTAATGATTGAACCTTCCTATGTCAGTATGGGGCGTGGCCCCGCCCTTCGTTGCAACTGCTCATTGGCAGACAGTGCCATGGGGGCAGACCGAACCAGGTCACTTTAAACTCCCTGCAACAAAGAAACTTTGCTTTTTGCATTAGCTGGCTTGCGCATGCTTTTGCTCTCTGCCCCCTCTCACCTGCCCGATTGGGTCACCACAAACTTCTTTTAAGTTTTAGGATCGCCGAAGCTGCACGAACTTCCACAAACTGACTTTCAGCAGTCTGTCACTCGGTGGTGACCCAGGACAACAGCCATTCATGAGCATGAACTGCCTTTGTGTGTGTGTGTGTGTGTGTGTGTGTGTGTGTGTGTGTTTGTTTGTTGTTTGTTTATTACATAGTTAGTTTCATGTATCGTAGTGTAGCTCAATAAATCTTTGTTCTCATTTTGTAAGAACTGTGTTCTTGTTTATGTGCTTCGAAGTCATTGCCTCGAGCTGTAGATCTTGTTACCTTGCTAAAAGTTAACCCAATACTGTGTTATGTTATTATCGTTGGCCACGTAAATAATATTAACAAGATTGGTAAGATACGTCTTCTGTTTGCGGGACAAATTGTAGATAAAGTGTGAATCTTTTAATCTGATTCAGTCTGACTCAATTGAGTCGAATCAATGATTCGAATCTTTAGGATCCGATTCATTGAAATGAGCTAATTAATTCCTGATCAATCTTAAAACGTGGGTTAAACCCCTAGACAGTGATCACACTTAGCTTTGCCATCGTTCTTCAGCACATGCAGCCTTTGAGCACATGTTGCAGTCCATCTCTAAACTATGTTCAGATTATTAAAGCTGCTCGCCAGCGCCCAAGTTCCTGACAGATTAGCAAGTGAAAAATACACGTGTGCACAGAGAAGAGGAATCCAGATGTTGATTTTAGAACAAGAGTCTGAACATTAATCCAAGTGTCTGATTCCAGAATCTGAATCCATCTTCAATCCCCAACCCTATTCCTGACCTGATATTGTAGGATTCTTCAGCAGAAATGGAGGAAGAAGTTTCTCTGCTCAGCTCAAATGCTGAAACTGTACAGTGTGTCCCGCTTAATGTCACTGTAACTGAGCCAATACACTCCAACATTTACAGAGGAGATTCATTTCACACTCAATGATTTGCTCTTCATAGACATGACTGGAATACTCTACAAGCTGTATCTTCTGTCTGTCCTCACCCCATAACCCTCACAGAAAACTGAAGCTGATCACAAAAGAGCTTTCTAGTGTCTTTTTAAAGCCATTCAATGTAAAAGCACAAGGCCAGTGCTGCTCCACATACTTGAGTTTGTCCAGTGTGTAGTTTGGATCCTCCAGTTGTTCAGAGAGCAGCTTGACTCCTGAATCTCCTGGATGATTGTAGCTCAGATCCAGCTCTCTCAGGTGTGAGGGGTTTGAAGTCAGAGCTGAAGACAGAAAACCACAGCCTTCCTCTGTCACCATACAGCCAGACAATCTACAAACACAGCAATAGTCCACATCACACAGTTGGACAATCACACATCACGCCATTGCCAGCCTGCACACACACATTATCGTGTGTGTTAAATGCAAAAGTACCACAAGCCTGCGTTTGAGTAAAGATCCCGGTCGTTAGATCCCACCCTGTGGGCTGGCTGCCTCTTCCGTGTTAATAAATGAGACTTTAGCCCAAATAATCCAGAGTAGTCCCGAAAGATGGTTTTGATCAATTAAAGCACTGATTATCGTGCTGATATAGGTGCAGATCTTTAATTTTGTAAAGAGTTTGTTTTTAGCAGTAATTTAATGATGGGAATTTCATCGTTTATTGTTTACTGATACACGCCTAACCAGATAGCAAAATACACTCGGGCCAGTTCCGGCTAGATTGTCGCCTGCCAGAGACTTACCTTGACTCTGACAGTAGTCTACTTTGCTGCCCGAGTCAATCGGGTCCAGATGCGGTGGCCGTTAGCGAGCCGACGCTGCCGTATCCGAGCCAGAATTGGCCTGTGATTATGTGCGCTGCGGCCCGAAGCTGGCGCAACTGAATCTTCATTTTATAAAACCTCACCTTTATTACCATTATTACAACCATTTGAGTTGATATAACAGCAAACTCAGGCTACTATGTAAACGCAAAGTGTAGGCATTGAGCTTGACCTTTGAATTAAATGCAAACAGCGCCTACACACACACACACATACATATATATATATATATATATATATATATATATATATATATATATATATATATATTAGTGCTGTCAATCGATTAAAAAAATTAACTAATTAATCACACTTTTTTAAAATGTAATCACGATTAATCGCATTTAAATAACTGAAACTTGTAATTTTGGCCATTCAAATATAAAATTAATGTAAACGCAAGACAAAAAAATATTTAAATTCAAAATATAATTGTTTAATAGAACTTTTGTTTAACTTGTGACAGATTTCTTCATGTAAAGAACATACCCACAATAAACCATCAAGATCATGGCTTGACAGCCATATTTATTACAGAAACGTCACATGCCATATTTATTACTGGTGCAATGTCAATTCTGTCTCTGTCAAGGACAGAGTATCAGTATTTTAAATGTGATTAATCGCGATTAATATTTTTTTAAAGTGCGATTAATTAGTTACATTTTTTTATTGATTGACAGCACTAGTTAGAATCCTTGTGAAATACAGCCATACTTTAGAACGCTTAGTTTAAGCAAATTTGATGAACGCTGCGATCATGCGTGTTGAATCTGAAGGGAGTCGCTTTGCCTGCCCTGTCCTGCACGCGGTGTATGCGTCTGTCTGTGTGTCTGTGCGCACACACGCATGTGTTTCTTAGCAACAAACCTGCATAAACGTCTGTAGCAACTAAATCAAAAAGATTGCGTTGCATTGCACTTTCAGCTCACAACATACAAAAGAAAAGGTCCACATTGTATATATGTGGCCTGCGGCCTCGTGCCATCGCACACCTCCCCCCAGTGCCGATATACAGCCATATCGCCATGCTACGAGTGTGATATTGCTTATATATATAAATATAAATATACTAGTGCTGTCTATCGATTAAATAAACTAACTAATCAATCACACTTTTTAATCACATTAAAAGACTGAAATTTGTAATTTTGGCTATTCAAATGTAAAATTAATGTAAACGCAAGACAAAAACTATTTCAATTCAAAATATAATTGTTTATTAGAATTTTTGTTCAACTTGTAACAGATTTCTTCATGTAAACAACATACCCACAATAAACCATCAAGATCCTGGCTTGACAGCCATACTTATTACAGAAATAAAAACACAGGCATGTTAATGACATTTGAATTTCAAAACAATCAATGCCAATAAAGAAAAAAAATGATTTCCAAGTTGGATTCTAAGTGTACTGAAATAAAAAGCCAAAATACAGGCATTACAGATATGGAAAACTATAATAACAAAGTATTGAATAAAAACAATTGCACTCATTGTAAAGTTGTATTGCTGTGAGTTGAGAATGTTAAAGTAGAAACAATTTTGCTTAGTCCTAATTTACATTCAGACATTTGCTAAAACAATCCAGTATGGTGACATTATCGGGGGAGAATGTGGACCTTTTCTTTTGCATGTTGTGAGCTGAAAGTGCAATGCAACCCAAACTTTTTGATTTAGTTGATACAGACAATTATGCAGGTTTGTTGCTAAGAAACACGCGTGTGTGCGCACAGAAACGCACACCGCGCGCAGGACAGGGCAGGCAAAGCGACTCCCTTCAGATTCAACACTCATGATTGCAGCGTTCATCAAATTTGCTTAAACTAAGCATTCTAAAGTATGGCTGTATTTCACAAGGATTCTAACTAGTGCTGTCAATCAATAAAAAAAATGTAACTACTTAATCGCACTTTTAAAAAATATTAATCGCGATTAATCACATTTAAAATACTGAAACATGTCATTTTGGCTATTCAACTGTAAGATTTATGTAAACGCTAGACAAAATTTATTGAAATTCGAAATATAATTGTTTATTCGATTTTTTGTTGCACAGAGACTCAATAAAATCATATTATGGTTTGAGGTTCCTAAAGGTGGCTTATTTAAAGATTTGTATGCCCCTTTAATCGGCCCAAAGCATAAGTCCAAAATTTTATCCTTGCGCGTTTACGGGCAAGTTACATACTGGTTGAAGTGGCTCAGCGATTTCTCCAATCTACAATTATTAAAATCTCTAAGGATAAAACTAGGTGCATCAGGAGACACAGACTGTAGTTTGTACAAAATGCATTCTATCTCCTTTTGCCGCACTATCCTCATTTGCACGAGGGTGGATGTAAACAACTGTGACAAACACTTGTGGGAACTCGCGAGGGAAATACTGAGGTCGCAATGCCACAGACAACGGTTCAATAGTGTGTGTGTGTGTGTGTGTGTGTGTGTGTGTGTGTGTATGTGTTTTTACAAGAAACTGCAAACTGAACAAAAAGCAGAGCATGTCTAAACTTTACCAGGGCACAAAAATATAAATATAATAATATAAAATATGAATAAATAATCCTCAAAATAAACTGATTCCTTTAACTTTAAGTCATATTTGGGCATATTGGAAAAAGAGAAGCTCTGAAAAGTGCAACATTGCGGTTTACTCAGTAATGCTTTTAAATGTATTTTTATAAACCTACATTAGTATAGTTACAATTGAAATCACATCCCTGTAAGTGTGAACGGGGCTCCATATTCGGTAACCCAATATGAAACTGTATCTGTTTAGTGTAATATAATTTACCTCAGTGTCTCCAGTTTACAGTTTGGACTCTTCAGTCCATCAGAGAGCTTCTTCACTCCTGAATCCTGCAGGTCATTGTTACTCAGGTCCAGCTCTCTCAGCACACAGTTTGAGGATTGTAGAGCTGAAGACAAACTCTCACAATGCTGAACAGTGAGATTACACATGACCAATCTAAGAAAGAAGAACACAGATTACATTAACAGTGTGATTTTAGTAATTCATCTGATGTAAAAAACTAACTATGAGGTTAATAATATGACAAAACTATTTGATTTTGTGCTATTTAGAAATATTGATATTGTTATTTAATAAAACTGAATATTAAATGCCAACTAATATATTCTTGAATATTTTGAAATGTTAAGAAAACTGCTAAATGTCAGCTTAGACACGAGGACCATGAGACTTTTTATATTTATGAACATGCAAAATGCAAATGATCAGAGCCTGTCAAACCTGCTGCAGGGTCCAGACACCTCCTCAGACATTATCCACATTCTGTTCTGCTTCTGTTGTTTCTGTTTTTTGGTCAGAATGACCAAAACATCTGACAAAATACTGAATATATCTTTCCAATAAACCAATCCAAAGATAAACTGTAAATTTGTTTAAATAAAATATAAATAAAGATTTCAGATGTAATTAATTAAAATTATCTTTAACATAAACTGATTTCTTGAACTGTATTAGAAAAACTTTAATTTGAAAAGCAGCATTTTGCAGTTTATCCACTAATGCTCTTAAATATATCTGGACATTTCCATCTAAATCAAAACACTTTTAATGTTGTTGAGTGGAGAATCATCTACCTCAGTGTGTCCAGTTTACAGTGTTGACTCTTCAGTCCATCAGAGAGAAGCTTCACTCCTGAATCCTGCAGGTCATTGTTACTCAGCTCCAGCTCTCTCAGCACACAGTTTGAGGATTGTAGAGCTGAAGACAAACTCTCACAATTCTGAACAGTGAGTTTACACATCACCAGTCTGAAAATAATAATAATAATAAAAATTACACTTAAATTTTTTAGTAATTTGTTTAATGTAATAAATAATTACAATCAATCAATCAAGTGTTTGAACTCAGACCTCAGTGTCTCCAGTTTACAGTTTACAGTCTTCAGTCCATCAGAGAGAAGCTTCACTCCTGAATCCTGCAGGTCATTGTTACTCAGGTCCAGCTCTCTCAGCACACAGTTTGAGGATTGTAGAGCTGAAGACAAACTCTCACAAGACTGAGCGGTGAGATTACAGCACTTTAGCCTGTGTAGAGGACAAAAAGAAGATTGTTTTATTTTGTGTAAGTGTGCATGTAATTATTGAAGTGCCTATTAGGAGTGATTACTTCTCTGAATGTCTTTAATGGTCATAACAACACACATAGGAGCACTGGAAACACTGAACACAGGGCTCTGGCTTTCACTTTCTGAGTCCAAATAAATACATGATATCAGTGATTTTGATAGAGGGAACTCTCTGCTCAAAGCGTGTAAGTTAAAAAGTGGGTTACACAAGATGGATGCCATGACCCCAGCTATTATGGTGGCCACATCAGGGCCTCCAGCTATTGAGGATCTATGGCCAAAAACCTCTACAAAAAGTGGGCTTCTGCAACATCTAAATCATCATGGAGGGTTTTACCAGCTCCACTAAAGCTCTGTCCACCAGCTGTTTATCCTTATCTACAGGATCTGCTCAGGTTTACTGTCCAGTAGTCCCTGCCTTGGCTTTGCCCTCCTCCCTGTCCACCTGCCTTATCCAGTACCCTGTCATGGTTTCATTAACCTGCCTTTCGCCCATCACCCTTCTCCACTGTAACACCTCCAGCTGGCTGAACTCATTCTTGTTTAGTGAATTCCTGTGAGATTCATAATCATCATTAGCATTTGCTATTTTCAGACTTCACAATATATAACAAAAAAAGCAAAAATAAGAATAATAAAAGAATCACTAGATTTAAAGAAGAATACAGGAGAGCAACTAACCAGCTTTATAGTAAACACCACTACACTAGTGGACTACTCTAATCAGAAGGCAATGACAGTTTTATCAGGGACACAGATGACTGTCACCTGATCATTATCAGCATAGAGAAGGTCAAAATAGATGGAATGAAGAAAACAACATCAGTGAGATCATTCCACTCTAACCAGAACCGACTCAATTTCCACACACACAACACTAATACAACACATACAAATTCACAAGTCGAACATGAATCAATGATAATTTCAGCAGAAATTACACTTAAGAGCAATATCATAACTAGTATAAAAAGTTTTCTCATACTTGACTTTACATCTGAAACATGAAATATTCACACTAAATAAACGAAAAATAAAATGCATTACAGCATATGCTCGTTACTTTATCAATTTTTTTTTTTTTTTGCACAATGTAAAAGTCATTTGTGGCAGCATTTATTTTAGGTAAACTTTCTTCTATTTTACCTCAGTGTCTCCAGTTTACAGTTTGGACTCTTCAGCCTATCAGAGAGAAGCTTCACTGAATCCTGCAGGTCAATGTTACTCAGGTCCAGCTCTCTCAGCACACAGTTTGAGGATTGTAGAGCTGAAAACAAACTCTCACAATGCTGAACATCGAGATAACTCCACTGTAGCCTGTGTAGAGGACAAAGAACAACAAAATCAGCAGTAAGAAATGAGCAGTGTTGAGTGTTCATGAGTCCAGTCTACAGTGATAAAATTAACACTGGAAATAAACTAATAAGTATACATTGATCAATCAATGAATACTCACAGAGCTCTTCTGCAGTTTCTCACAGCTGGTATCAGTCTCCATCTTCCCATATCTGATGTGTTCAATTTATTAAAGTCTAACTCATCCAGCGGCTCCTCTGACATCTCAATCATGTAGGAGATTGTTGAGCAGTGAGCAAGAGAGAGATACTCCTCTGAGTGTTTGTCTGATTTCACAAACTCCTGAACCTCTTTGGCCAGAGTCTGATCTTTCACCTCCAGCAGACAGAGGAACAGATTGATGGATCTTTCAGCTGAGAGATCATCATTTGTCTTGATCATGTCTTTAATGTCCTGTGTAATTATCCTGATGCTCTCTGAGCTCTCCTCTGTGTGTGTCAGCAGATCCTGGAAGAGTCTCTGATTAGACTCCAGTGAGACGCCCAGCAGGAACCACAGGAACAGATCCAGATGACCATTACTACTGCTGACAGCTTTATATATTGCTAAACTGAGCAGATGGCACAGAGAGAACTCAGAGCTGGACTGTAAAAATTGAACATCTGAATCTTCATCTTCATAACCATCTGACACATCTTCATCATCTGAATATTTACTCTCATAAAGCAACATCAGTGGTTCTCTTTTATCTGTTAAATAGCAGTGAAACACAAAGAAAGCAGCCAGAAACTCCTGAAAGCTGAGATGGATGAAGCTGTAGACTTTCCTCTGATGAATCACAGATTCCTCCTTGAAGATCTCAGTGCAGATCCCAGAATACACTGAGGCGTCAGTGACGTCTATGCCGCTCTCAATCAGGTCCTCCTCATAGAACATCACATTGCCCTTCATCAGCTGTCTGAAAGCCACTTCAGCAAGTTTGAGGATCACTCCTCTGTTGGACTGCAGGAGTTTCTCTGGATCTCTCTCTTCATACTTCTGCTTCCTCATGTTGATCTGAATCAGCAGGAAGTGGATGTACATCTCAGTCAGAGTTTGAGGGATTTCTGCACTCACATCTTCTTCCAGGAGCTTCTGAAGCACAGTGGAGGAGATCCAGCAGAAGACGGGTATGTGGCACATGATCTGGAGGCTTCTTGCTCTTCTGATGTGGGAGATGATTCTGCTGGCTTGATGCTCGTCGCTGATTCTCTTCCTGAAATATTCCTCCTTCTGAGGCTCAGTGAATCCCTGAATCTCTGTCAGACGGTTGATGTATGTGGAGGGGATCTGATGGGCTGCAGCTGGTCTGGAGGTGATCCAGATGAGAGCAGAGGGAAGCAGATCTCCTTTCAGGAGACTCCACATCAACACAGCCACTGAAGAAGATTCAGTCACAGCACAAACTTTCTCCTCATCTGAAAAGTAGAGTGTGATTCTGCTTTCATCCAGACCATCAAAGATGAACACAACTCTACACTGCTCATAAATCTTGGGCTCCAGATCTTCAAGTTCAGGATGAAAGTCCAGCAGAAGGCTGTGAAGACTGTACTGATGATCTCTGATCAAGTTCAGCTCTCGAAATGGAAGCACAAACATGAAATCTACATCCTGATGGTCTTTTCCCTCTGCCCAGTCCAGAATGAACTTCTGCACAGAGACGGTTTTCCCGATTCCAGCGATGCCTTTAGTGAGAACAGTCTTGATCTGGGCTTTCTCCTTCTTGATCTTCTCCTCATGTCCTGCTCCAGCTGAGGCTTTAAAGATGTCATTGCAGTAGACTGGAGTGTGTTGTGAGGGTTTTGTTCTGACTCTTTTCTCTATCTGTAAAACGTCATGCTCTCTATTCACTCCTTCACTCTCTCCTTCTATAATGTAGAGCTGTGTGTAAATCCTGTTCAGGAATTTTTGAGTCTCTCCATGGTTGATTCCCTCAAATAATCTCTCATACTTGTTCTTCATGCTGGTTTTGTGCTGCTCTTTGACTCTCTGCAGTTCATCATGTTCTGGTTGGAGTGAATCCTGCTGCAGGTCTCCAGTCTGATCATCTCCATCCACACTGCAGGAACAACAACGACACAAAGAATGAATGAGTATGAGTGTAAAGATCCTTTAGTAAAGCCATGTGTGTTTTCTCTGAAACAGCTTAGACACATTACACAGATTTAATCCAGAAGCAAACTATAGTAATGCAGAAACTGTTCCAGATCAGCAAGAACCGGCCAGTCTTCAAATGTCTCTCATAGCTCTATTGTAAAGCACTTTACACACCACACACTGATCACGTCTAATGCTCAAAATGCTTTAAACGTGTAACAGTGTTTGTCAATTATTAAATTCAGGATCAGGATTTCAGTAACAACACTGTAACATTGCTCCACTTTATTAAGATAATAAACAGAGAAGATTTAAACAGTTTCATTTTAAACAAGTATCCTTTTCCATTCACTTTACTAACTCTTTACATTTTGAGTTTCAATACTTTAGTTACTTACTACTACTTCAGTACTTCACTAATGATCAAATGTGAGTGTTACGGTTGCCATATATTTGTAGTATTTTTGCCTTCTGTTTTCTCTCTTTGTTTTGTCTCTCTTTCGCTTTCTCCCAGCCTGTCATTTCCTTTAGGTCTGCCTTTGCGAGAGCCGATTGGTGAGGAGATCAGTCGATCATCATTGGGCGCAAGGCGTGGTCATATAAAAGGATGCCAGGAAAAGCAGAGGAAAACGCTTTTCCTTTGATTTTGTTTTTGCTGACATGATTTTGTTTTTTGTTGTTTTTGCTTAACTTTTGTTTCGGTAAAATTATTTTGTATTACTTTTGCCCATGTTGAGCTACTTTGTGATATTTGTACATCTTTCTTTCGATTGTTTTTGTTTGATATTGTTTTTGTTTGATACTTTCTGGCCAGCTCTTACCTGACAGTATTGAGAGATTTCAAGTTCACTCATTTCCTCAGAGTAAGGTGGATAGGGAAGATGTCGCACGACTTCCATTTTGCAAACACGTAGACAATCCATTGTTTAAAACACCAGGTAAGAAGTGATATATATATATATATATATATATATATATATATATATATATATATATATATATATTCTGACATAAAATATATTTTATATATTAAATCCACAACTAATAGAGAGTAAATATAATATCTTGTAAAAAATAATCATATGAAATGTATTGTGTAGACGAAATACCTCCATGATGCAAACAAATCCAGATCTCCAGAAGTGTGCGTGTCCTCCATGATGGATCTGAAAAGTTTGATCTCCAGCAGAAACTCTAGAGGAAACTGATGAACAATCACAGATCTCCAGTCATTGATCAGCCTTCAAAATTCAGCTAAATGCAGGAATAGATCAGCAGCTGAGACACATCATGAGTAAACAAACAAAATAATCACAGCCATCATCCGTTTGATTAGGATTAAATTATAATTATACATACAGATTCACATAAACCTTATGCCAAGTTCAGACTGTATGATTTTAGCCCCGATTCTGACTTGCCGACAGGTTTGGAGAAATCGCAGACAAATGCCTGAAATCACAGGCAAATCAGTACTTGTGCACGCAAGTAATGCCTAGTTCAGACTGCGTGATTTTAGCCCCGATTTTGGCTCGCCGACAGGTTTTAAGAAATCGCCGACAAATGCCTGAAATCACAGGCAAATCAGTGCTCGTGCACGTGAGTGACAATCACACAGTATGAACTTTCAAAGACGCGATCTGAGAGAATCGCAAATGAGTCGCCGATGCCTGTGAGATATTTGGCATGCTAAATACCTAGAGCTGTCGGCGATTCAAATCATGCCGTGTGAATTGAGTTTTGACTGAAATTAATATTAGCGATCGCCTACAGCCAATGAGAGAGCAGCATTCACTTGTGTGTGCGTGTGTGTATACCTGCTGCAGGCCAGCGGGAGAAGTTAAAAGCGCTCTTTTTCGGTTTATTTGGACCCACGAAATGGAGGGGAAACTAGAGGAGGTTTGACAGGACTCAGGAGCAACCGTGTCTGTTTGACGTTTCATACAGAAAGAAAGTAGTTTATCATCAACGTTGAGGAGAAATGGCTAATTCCCTTTAAACCCAGGTGAGCAAACATGGACATGTTCAACCCCATTAAAGGCTTCTTTCTCATTATGTAGTTAATAACAAAAGATATACTACATGTTTTTGGCTGTGAGACGTAGTTTGGATGGAGTTGTCGGAGTTGTCATTGTGAAATGAGTTTTGACTGAAAATTACATCAGAGAGAAGTTAAATGCGCTCATTTTCAGTTTATTTGGACCCAAGAATTGTAGGAAAAACGAATGTAAATTTGGCAGGAGCACCTGTGTCTGTTTGACGTGTCATGTGAGCAATATTACAATCTGGTCAAAAAATAAATAAAAAATTGAGGATAAATTGCTAATTCCCCTCAAATCCAGGTGAACAAATATGTATATTTTCTACTCTATTATGCTTTTACTTGTTATGTAGTTAATAAACAAATATATACTACGTGTTTTTGGTTGTTTCGGTTAAAACAAAGTTGTCTGTGATACAGTGTGAAAGCCCCTGTCCATATGGCTGTGTAAACAAAGCAGCAACAAAACGCTAGCCCAGACTGTCATGCAGTGTGAAAACAATAGAGGTAAAGTTGGTTTTATATTTGCACATTCGGACTTTGCCCTTAATAATATAATTTCATGAAATAATTATTTGGAAACTCTAAACAGTGAAATCATATTAGCCGCCAATGACTATCAAAGTACAACATTATTCACAGTCAAATAATCAGTGTAATGTTGTTTTCAAGTCATACTTGCATGCTAAATCCGATCGAATATTCAAAGTAACATGGTAAACAATATAGAGACTTCTAAATAAACAAATGTGCGAATATAAAACTAACTTTACCAAAACATCGGTGACACGACTACTTTGAAAATCATGCAGTGAACTCAGCAATACAGGTTCTGTCAGGACATTAAAGATATAAAGCTATTCAGTGTAGGTAAATGATGGATTCAACAAGCTTTTTCACTTTCGTTTCTGAAGGGTTATGTTGTGGCGAAAATTGTGACCAGGGGGCGCTGTTCCGTGAAATACTCTCTCGGGAACGCCCAGGTCGCTCATGCACGCGATCGTTAACGCGCACTCGCGCAGACATTACAAGTGATCAACGTCGAGCAGTGCTGTAAAGCATGTTAAAAAGCTGGATTCAGCAAACATGTTCATATTGAAAAACATATGAAATATATTGGAGAACTTTGATTTACTGAACTATGACTCACAGATTTCATCTTAATGGTCACACCCTATACAGTCTACGGTCACACGAGTTCAGTAAAAACATCCGTCACAAACACTCAGAACAGAGTAGATAAGGACATGCAGGGGCCCAAAGGACATGCGGGATTTACATTCAATCAAATGACATGCAAAGGGTTACATGCGTGACTTTACCTAAAGCAGTATTAACTGCTGGATGTGGAGAAGAAAGTTTAGACGCTACGCACCTCTTCTTCTTCTGGCTGTGCGTAGAGTCAGAGTGCAGAGTAAAACTGCACACCGCCACCTGCTGTATTGGAGAAAGTAACATCAGTCCTTCAATGTGGATTTCCCTGAATATAAAATGACTGCTTTCACTGCCTTCTCAAATTACCTAAGGTATTTCAGTTCCTACATAATGTAAGGATACATTCATTGAGTTTATTCTGTTCTTGTGTTTTCTTCATTTTTTTCTGCAGGAACCTGCTGGTATCCTGTAGGAATTATGAAATCCTGTAGGACAAAATGACAATATGTGCAGGCAACTCTACAGGTTTTAGAATCATGCAGTACTTTTTACAGGAATCCTGAAGGATCTATTTTTCCCCCTGCAGGACAGCTGCAGTACTGCAGGAATTATAAAATCCTGTAGGACACATTGACGATATGTGCAGGAATTTCTTACAGGTTTCACAGTGGATCCAAGCAAGTGACAAATCCTGCAGGATTTTATAATTCCTGCAGGAGTTATTTGCTGTAATTGGAATGAAAGAAAGAAATTCTGTCACTTGCTGTTAGCAATACAGTATGAGTTCTAAAAGATAAACAAAACAACAAACATACAAAAACTTAATAAATACAGAAATAAATAAAAGTATATGAATACATTATAGACAATTATAGAAATCAACCATTACACCATTTAAATTATGCATTTGCATTTTACTTTTTATTTCTATACTTTTTTTGTATCATTTTTTAAAATGTCAATCCAGCTATCTATTTTAATTCAACTCCTATCTGTTTCGTTGGATGCAAAAAACAAAAACAAAAAAACTGCAAGACTGGTCCTTGAGGTAGACTCATGTTGAACGTATGTCTGTGCATTTCATGAGTTCAACAAGGTCTATCCCTTCTTCTTTTAAAATGTTTGTTGCTGTTATCCCTGATTCTCTGTCTTTTTGACATAAGCAAGCTATTTTATTCTGTGTCCATTGCCTTTTTGTGGCAGCTAGAACTGGTGCCTCTTTTTTAAGTACACTTTTTACTCAATTTTTATCCTTTAAAAAGAAGCAGCTTAGTGTTATTGTTAGTGCGATTGGTAAACATAATGTGTTTTCTGTAATGTTAGAGTAAATTGAATTAGTAAATTAATATGAACATTTCTTAAACATTTTAAATAAAATGCAAACTTGAAATAAGATTATACATTGCTGCCAATAACGTATAGGTCTATTTTATACACGTATAATAATTACAATATTTTAAGTTAATATGACTAATGTAGTATTTGACAAAATGGATTTGTGTAGACACAAAACAAACAGTTGTGGCTACAATAAACTATTTTCCTTTCATAGCTATTTCCTCTCTTAATAATTGTGAGATTATTATTATTATTTATTATTATTACATTTCTTGCCATTTTATAAGTTTTAAAAGCACTTTAAATGTACCTCAGGAAAGTCTCTTCTCCCCCGAACCCCTTACCCACCCAGCAATAGTTCGTCGAAAAGACGTCGAAAAGACGACATTGTCAGACGTCCAAACAACGTGGAAAACAGGTGGGAAAGTGAAAGACGAAACTACGTCTTTTTAACGTCGTCGAAAAGACGTAATTGTAAGACGTCCAAACAACGTGGAAAACAGGTGGGAAAGTGAAAGGTGAAAAGACGTCTTTTTCATGTCGTCGAAAATACGTCAATTTTAAGTCGAAATTTGGTTGTGAGAAATACCTTTATAAACGTTTTAGAAAATTCACATGATTCAGAAATTTCAACATTTTGTTGAAAAAAAATATTATTTATTAGCCTAATATTTGCAGACAAAAGTAATGACAAAACATGTATTGGTCAATTTAACATTAACAACAACAAAAGCATCAGATAGTGTTTTCAGCTCTGCGTCTGCCACCGCCAGTCCGTACAGGTGATCTCTCACGGCCCTGTAAATTCCGTGGTTGTTGTGTCGCAGTTTGGCTGCACCTGCTATAACAAAGAAAAACTCTGTTTTAGTTGATATAATGCACATCCTTATGTGTTATTTTAAGAAAATTAATGTGACATTCAAATAATAAATGCTATTTTGACTGCATGATACACACGTTTTTGTTTAAGGACACATTTCAGTTAATTTAACCATACTTTTTATTGTATTATTATTTATTTTTAAGAAATGGAAAGAGATGGCAAAATACACACATCCTACTCAAGAAAAAGTGATACTGATGCCTAAAACAATTCTGGTAAAAGTTGAAGTAGCCTACTGACTGCACTTTTGTAGTCAAATATGGCCTCAAACACGTAATAAAAAAAAGTTTCTATTACTACCTGTTTTTCATGCAGGTAACTAGACTCACATCCAGGCCCGGCGCCAGGAATCAGAACTGAGGGGGCAATTTTAATCCATAGGGGGGCACTAGACCTGGTGGCTGATTTTGGTCTCTCTTGTTCCTTTCATTTAGGCTATTTATTCACATTTATTATTACTTTACTTTGTTACTGACCTAAGGCAGTATTATACGTTTTAATAGTAATATTAATATGCACATTGTCGCTATTACTGATTTTATTAATGATGGTAATGCAACGATACCGCTTATTAATGCAGACGGATCATGGCTTCAGTGCCAAACGAGTGCTTTAAATCATATTTTTTTCTCCTTATTTATTTCAATTTTATTTCAAATAGCAGGCATATGAATGTTTAAAGTTTAAGGTAAAGACGTCAAATTATGCCCACACATGCAAGCTGACCCACGATCAGACTATTCGTATAACCGGTAAATAAATATAAATCAGCTTAACCGAGTCATCCCGCTTTGCGGAGCCTATTATCCAACCAACATCAGTGTTAGGAAAAAGCTAAATGTTACCCTAATGTCATTCAAAACAATTACTTCGTTACATTTTAAGGCATTAGTGTAGCCAGAAAAATACCTAAAAAATATGCCTAAATTCAGTTATTACCGTGAAAATTTGTTTGGCACGGATAACAGGGAACTTAATAGGCTATAAAACTTTTTTCATCATTTTAAATCTAAAAATAAAGATTTATCTTAGGCTATCGTAAGTGTATTTTTTTTTTCGTGATATTGTCTGCTTGTCATTTGTAAACCATCATTAACCATTAGGTTACTAGGCCTACCCGTCATTTTATTTATTAATTTATAATAAATTAACATTTTTAGTTATTTAAATTTTAATAACTTGTTTTCAGGTTATTTTTATTTTAGGGCCATGAGCTACAAGTCAAAACAAATTCGATATGCTGTAATATATTTAATGTTGTTTAATTTTGCATAAGCAAATAGCAGTATAGCCTTAATTACACATTTTTAAAAGATTGTGAGAGGTTTCTCGGTTGATCCGCTGTAATTGCACTTAAACACTATATACCTATTCCATTTATAACACTGCAAACTTGACTTCGCAGGCTGGTCATCTTTAAATGCAAAAGGCATTTATTATACCTAGACTGCTGCTGCATATGGGATGTTTCTCTACACAACTGTAAAAGTGCGCTTTTTAGCAATGTCAAAATGAAAGCAAACATTCAAAGGGCTATGCGTTGTCAATTTTAGCTTAATTGTAATCATAGTAATAATAATATTAATGAATAAATTAAAATATTATTTATAGTGTAGCCTACTGTGGGACTGTGCAGTGAACTATTTATTTTTATTAAAACATTTTATTAGGCTACATCTTCCCGAACAACTAATGTGAAAATGACTGGCAGTTGAGTCTCTGCTAAAATTTATTTAACAGCAAATTTCTTCTGCGTTTCTTCCTTTTAGAGCTCAAGAGAGTTGTGTAAAGATTTAGTTGACCAAAACATGTAATTAATTAAGCTGATCATCTCATGTCACCCACTTTTCTCCCTTGTGAGTTGAGTGCGCCTCCATCGCCGTGTCCACGTTTTATTTTCGGGCGCACCTGACCTGACGCGGGGACCGGATCTCTGGACTATAGGACTAGCTTTAATCTCACAATTTTCATAATTTAATTGCTATATATATATATATCATATATTTTAAAATATTTAAATGTGTGTTCTAAAGGTTGGAACGACGGGAGAGTTTGTAATTAATGACAGAAATAATTTTAAGTTTTTACTTATCCCCCTATGCCCTATTCATTTAGAACAATATAACATTCAAACATTGAATGATTAAAAATAAAAAAGCATTAAGATCATCTCTCTATGGTGTAATTTGCTTTTTACCTATTTTTACAGTTTAGTTTTAGCAGCCCCTTTATCATGTTTACAGTTGTGCTCCCTTTGCAGCGCACTTTAAAAACACTGATGTCATTTTGAACACAGCCTTAAGTTAAAGCTATAGGTGACCTATTATTTAAAAGCGGAATTTATGTTACATCTCCAAAGCTTGTGAAAACAAAAAGCATACGTGAATTCTTTTGATTTATATAGGTTATTTATTAAATATCTGTATGACACGGGCCTGCCGGTTAGAACTTTCTGCTCTGGTTTACAAGTGTCAAATTGTAAAAGTAGACTTTTCAAAAAATAAATAAACAATACCCTACTTATTATTATTATTATTAATAATAGTAATAATAATAATAATAATAACAACAACAACAACAACAAGAATCTCCATCATCATCATTAATAGTATTATTTAAAAATTTTAATTTCTAATACACAAAAATAAAAATAATAGTTATTATCATCATGATCATTATTATTATTATTATTATTAAATTATTATTTTTAATTTCCTAATATATAATAAATATTAAATTTCATTTTATAATAAATCGCCTAGTATTTATTTATTCATATGATTTATTTGCAGAATCTGGGGGCAACACAACTAATTTATACATGCACCTTTAACGCACCTACTTGATGTTTAACTCTGGGTGGGTCGCAGGTAGATAAGATCAATAGCCATAAATCAGCAATGCATACTCTCATTTTAAAAATCACGTGACCAGCATCTTACAATTTTAAATAATAAATAATCTTATTTATTAAAACGAGTGATGAAGCAATGCAGCGCCATTAATAAGCCTGCAGAGAAACAAAGCAACCATTGCGGCATCCGCAGTGATTACTTTTTCCGAAGTTCAGCTCTTCTTTTTTGCACTTGTTTATTATGCGTTTATTGTTAAAAAATCAATAATGAATAGGCCGACAAGAGTGTATTCTGTGTGTGTGCGTATGTTATCACTGAACAGAGTTGCTTTGTCTGTCTGGCAATATTTCGGCTTTTAATGGAATGAAAAGTTAATTTAGATGAGCCAGTATTTTTTTAAAAATGCAGTAAAGTAACTTTGACATGAGGCCACACATCGAATCTGGGGTCTGATCTCATCTCGTTCTCTCTCACTGTCATCCAGACACTTGATACAGACGCCACACAGTCCCAAAACGGTACCAGCTGACAGGTAGAGTAGCTGAAGCCTTTGCGAAATCTGTCAAAATACAGCGCTTAAATTAACAGGCATATGTCTTTGAGCCAAAAAAAGTCTTTCTGTAGGATATGTAAAAACGCAAGAGCCAGTGTAGAAGTTGTGTCGCATAATAATTATATTTATTCTAATAAAATGAAAACCAAAATAAACAATTCATTGCATTTTTTGTTTGATAAAAATATACAGAAACGAAAAAAAATCAAAGGGTGGCTAGTTTTTATTAATGTGTTTTAATATTAATAAAAATATGCTCAGCCTATTTAAGCTTAATGGTTACACCGCCAATAAATGTCTCACTGTCATTTAAAACATGCAATTCATAACACACCAGCAGGGCTGCGTTTCTCAATCAACTCACCACTGCACTATCATACGATGCATTGTTTGGGGAAAGAACTATGTAGTGACGAATGTTTCCCAAAATTCTCTGTCACTTACCCATCTCTTGAACCACGTTAGTTATAGCGTAAAAGGCCCATATGTTTTA
The DNA here is from genome assembly GCF_052040795.2 of Danio rerio. Taxonomy (NCBI): domain Eukaryota; kingdom Metazoa; phylum Chordata; class Actinopteri; order Cypriniformes; family Danionidae; genus Danio; species Danio rerio. The sequence goes on from NC_141024.2 coordinate 61,980,157, forward strand.
AACGGGGAGAAACTACTTTTTTAAAGAAGAACCTCATCATTTATTTGTGCAAATAATATTGTTTTACAAGCACGCATTTAAAATAAAATACTAAAAATATTAGTTTTGCCAAAAACATGCACTCGCTTTCCATATTAACTGACATATATATTAATGCCACATATAGATCCAATGTTTCCTTTACTAACAATATTGAGAATGTGACATATACTAAATCAAATCACTTACAAAAGCTAACACGTATTCTATATTCATATATTAATCATATGAATAAATGAATAATGAGGCTATTTATTATAAAATGTATTTTTATTATATATTAGTAAATAAAAAAAATCCTAATTTAATCCTAATATTAATAATACCAATGATGATCATGATGAGGATGATGATGTCTGAAAGATAACATTATTAGCGTGAAAAACAAATTATATATATATATATATATATATATATATATATATATATATATATATATATATATATATATTAGCAATAAACTGTAGTATGGTTCAAAAACATATTTTTACTATAGTTTTTTCATGCGAGTAGCTTACAGTTGTTACGTCAATGGCAGAAAATATATTTCTGTTCAGTAGAAAACTTATTTCTCCTTTGTATTATAGTATCAATTAAAAAAATGCAGATTTCCTTTATGTCTCACATTCATATTTTTTATTTCCTGCTCTCCATCTTAATTTTATGAGTCACCAGAATCTCTTGATTACACCCAAAGTTCTGCTGATAAATTTTTTTTTTTGCAAGCATTCACTTTAATAAGTCAATAACAGATTATTAATATCTAATTAAAGATCATTTCACCAAGCTCATACCACAGTGCTAAAAAACATGATGCTTTTGATTTATACAACTAACAATCTCCCTAATAGAGCATGTGCTGGCTACTGACAATTTGTAAAGGTAAAAAATAAGTACTGTTCAGTGACACTCTTTTTACTAATACGGTTCAAGTATAATTGAATAAGACTCCCAATTTATGAATAGTTAACTGGTAACCTGGAACCTTCAACCTTCATTAAAATCTAAATTGTTAAAAAAGTTATATTACTGAATAAAAAAAAGTTAATATATGGACAACTAGTATACATTTGTCTTCTTTTGATACACAATTTTAAACATGTGGTTAAAAACTTATCTTAATTAATGGCTAAAAATTATCTTATATTTTTTTGGTAGGCCAGAGAAAAAGTTGGCAGGACAAGTAAAAATCTAATTCTCATTCTCATTAAAATTCAAATGTGCATGGTTTTAAGACAATTACTTTGGATTATATATATATATATATATATATATATATATATATATATATATATATAATGTTTATAATGTAGTTAAAACTTTCTTTTACAACCCGCAAAGTACCGCATAAGTACAGTGAAATTACCGTGTACTTTTCTGTACGTATTGTATAAGTATAATGAACGTATGTGTAGGTATGTGTAGGTAAGGGAACAAACTGTAATGCTTGGGTAATAAGGGGGTAACAACCAGATATTCAGCATGAAATCTACCGCGTAAGTATGTGAAATAACGGTGTACTTTTCTGTACATAAAATTAACGTTTGCGTAGGTACACTATATGTACAGAAAAGCACGCCGTTACTTCACTGTACTTACGCGGTACTTTGCGGATTGTAAAAGAAAGCGTTACCGTCATGGGTGCTGTAGTTTTACTACAGTAATACCTTCAGATTCTGCGCTGCAGTGGCGCCTCACAGCAAGAAGGTCGTTGGTTCGAGCATTGGCTGGGTCATTTGGCGTCTCTGTGTGGAGTTTGCGTGGGTTTCCTCCAGGTGCTCCGGTTTCCCCCACTGTCCAAAGATATGCGGTACAAGTAAATTGGGTAGGCTAAAATTGTCCGTAGTGAATGAGTGTGGATGTTTCCCAGAGATGGATTGAGGCTGGAAGGGCATCTGCTGCATAAAAACGTGCTGGATAAGTTAGCGGTTCATTCCGCTGTGGTGACCCCAGATTAATAAAGGCACTAAGCCGAAAAGAAAATATGAATGAATGAATACCTTCAGAGAACATAGTAGTCAGTGATCAACATAAGCAGAGTGTGGTGTAGTCAGAACTGGAACAGAAGTCTAAGCGCACACGATGTTTTCAATTGGAGATTCCAGCGAAACTGCCATTAAAAAGTTATAAGAAAAATAACATGTTAATCAGTATGACATCTCACCTGGTATCTACTATTACAAAGTACAATTCCATTAATATGAATGTCCAATCCACAGTATCTGTACCATAAACTAGCCACAATTTTGACTCCTCACTCAGTATATTAAGTTGCATGGTATTTTGTGAGAAATCCAATGATCTTGTTTGGATTGCATTTCCTTGTGAAATTATAAAATGCTTCATGATATAATAAAAAAAAATTAATGCGTTTACAAACATTTTTAAAGATACTTTTATGAGTAAACTGCATTAACGTGAATCGAAAGAGAAGGATGTAGACAAAATAATTTTTAATAAACAGGAAAAAAAACTTACACCAGAACATAGCACAGCAATCAGAAAAAAACAGACAAGCATGGTTTGTTAACAAAGGAAATCAGAAAAGAATGAAACCACAAAGAATTAACTTGACTAGCGATAGGGTAACGTTAGACAACTTATGAAATAGCAAAGCTTCCCCATTGAATGCTGCTAGCTTCTCTGGCGAGGAGACCATCACTTAATTTACAAACAGAGCAACAAAACCGTGAACCGACAGCGATTCACTTTGTTAGGATTATTACATGTTAAATGTTAGCTCGATGATAAGCACCATTAATGCTATTTGCGAAGTGCTTAATTCTTATAACGTTAAGTTAGCCTTTAACGTTATAGCCGGAGCAATATTTTATGCTCATTCCAAGTCGATTTAACAGATCATCTTATATTTTTACACAGGTTAGAAAGCAATGAAGACATAAAATTAAGTAATTTTGCTGAAATCGCAAAATAAATAACCAAAACAGCTATTATTCATTAGCTGCTGTCAATGACCTCGTCACTACAGGGCGACATAAAAACGTATAAAGTGGTTAAGTGTTCATTAAAAAAATATTATAATGTAAAACGTTACACATCTAAAGTTCAATTCAACATAAATTATAAGTAAAACGACAAATAAAACATGTGAAACGTCGAATATCGTAACTTACTTACCTTTGATTACCGTTCCGCCCGTTGCTTGTGTCCATTATTTAATTCAAATGATGAGCCCGCGCACGCACGTCACGCTGACTCGCGCAGAAGAGTTCCTGGCTGTGTTCTATTGCCACTTATCCTCCCTACGGTCTATTCATTTAGAACATTCTAACATTCAAAGTTGGAATTATTGAATATAAAAAAGCATTAAGATCATCTTTCTTGGGTGTAATTTGCTTTCAAACTATTTTTACAACTCAGTTTTAGCGATCTTCATGTTTACAATTGTGCTCCCTTTGCAGTACACTTTAAAAACACTGATGTCATTTTGAACACAGCCTCATGGCGAAAGCTATAGGTGACCTTTTATTAAAAAGCGGAATTTATGTTACATCTCCAAAGCTTGTGAAAACAAAAAGCATACGTTAATTCTTTTAATTTATTGTAAGTTATTTATTAAGTATGTACTGTATATGAAATGGGCCTGCCGGTTAGAACTTTCTGCAGTGGTTTACATGTATGAAATTGTAAAAATAGACTTTAAAAAAATCCTAATAATAACAAATACAACAACAACAACAACAATATTATCATTGTTATTATTATTATTATTAATATTATTATTATTATTAACAATAATAATGATAATATAAAAATAATAATAATCATAATTATTTATATTATTATTATTATCATATTATTATTATTATCAAAGTATGATTTTTTTCATTTCTAAAAAATAATAAATATTACATTTCATTTTATAATAAATAGCCTCATTATTTATTTATTTATTTATATTATTTGTACGATATTAGAATATAAATAGAATATATAGAATATATAGAATTATAATTATTTTTTTATTTAAAAAAATATATATGCATATAACTATAATACTGCTAATAAAAATCACATATTGGACAATTAAAAAAATATTTTAATCCTGATTTCAGTGTCAAGTGATCTTAGCATTTATAGCAAGTAGAATGTTTGGCTAAAGAAATTGTAAAATTGTAAATTGTTACTGCCAATTCAGTTACAATCTACACTGTTAAAAATTGTCGCGTTAAAAAACAGTAAAATACTGGCAGCTGCAGTTGCCAGCAATGTACTGTTATTTTACAGTATGTTGCTGTAAAAATACATGGACTACATTGATTTACACAATACTCAAGTGAACTCATTTTGCTCACTGAAAGCAACTGCCTCAACTTGGTCAACTGCTGAATGAGTTTATGAAGTAATGTGCTATATATGCTTAGAAGTATACTTATAATGATAACTTATTTTAGTTAATTAGAAAAGTTCGGTTTAACTCTAATGTCTTATTTTTCACAACAGCACACATACATGTAAATCTGGAATCACCAGAGAGATTCTGACTGCATCAGCAACTAAACAGCCGCTATCTTTAAATAGAGAAACATGCAGAATAACATCAGCAGCTCATTGTTCATCTTTAACTCATACACTGGCTCTACTCTCCTCCACAACGGTGACACACAGAAGAAATTAGCTTCAGGTTTTACAGTAAAATACTGTTTTTTCCTTGATTTAACAGTAATCTACTGGCAGCTGTGGTTGCCAGCAATATACTGTTTTTTTACAGTCTATTTCCGTAGTGTAAATTAACAGTATATTACTGTTAAAATACATTTTTACACTGTGTTTTTACCTCTCACACCTTTAACCCTTTAAACCCCAGAGCATATACTTCAGTTTTAATTGAAGTGTCCACACTACTGAGTGTTCAAGAAACATGGAGCAAAGCTGAAGTAAATTCATTAATTAACTGACTAATTAAATGATAATTGAGGATTAACTGAATACTGAAGGGAAAAAACAAGAACAGAAAATGCAAAACTTTAGTCACAGCTTTATAATGAAATAACCTGAAGAACAACAAATGATTAAATCATTTAAATGATCAGCGGATGATTAAACAACTCTACAAACATCATCACCAGCTACACTTATTACTTAATACATGTATTTTTGTATAACATCTACTAAAGTTCTTCTTAACAAAAAGTGAAAGTTTTACGTCACCATCATGGAGAACAGAGTTTGCTTTAGTTGGGCTCTTAGCCCTGTCATTTTTAACAATTAAATATCTTGGCTGCTGCAATTGTTAAGAACTTTGTTTAAAAAGCTCCTTTGTTGTGGCAAGCCAGCCAAAAACCTAAATAAGATCTGGTGATGTTCATGATGCTATTAAACGGCAGAGTCTGTTCTCATTTAGTATAATAAAATTTACTGCTCCTATTCAATGTTAAATCTATTGTTTTACATTATATGTCTATATATGGTAATGGTTTCTGGAAGTTTTTAAGAATATCTTGGACAATAACACTGCTCTATAGTGTAAATCGCACTCAAAGAGACATCAATAATCAGCATATGAACCTCAATAATGGTGACAACTAACAAAATTAACAGTTTAACTCACAAACAGGCAACTGAAAGTCTAAACATAAACAACAGCAGAATCAAACGCAAATAAAGAAAACTGTTAGACCAATATACAACATTTATTTATACCGCAATGCATGCTGGGATATTTGTACAGTGCCACTCCCAGCATGCATTGCAGCATGAAACATTTGAGATGTTACCATTGTTGAGATACAAGGTCAGATTCATGAGGTCTGAGTGTGTATTTGTCATAACTGAACTGTTTTGTATGTTATTTCTTAACTGTAAAGTAATTATGGAGGTATCTCTTCTTTTTCCACTTCTCATTAATTAAATTAGTACCTGCGACTAAGCATACAATCTATTGCATGAGGCCCTTCTTCCAGATTTATACCAAAACATTTATCAGAACTAATTTCAGACAAATAGATTTCTGTATTTATTGACTTTCCAACTTGATTGCTATAATACAATCATTTTGTTAACTCTTTATTATAGTAATTGGAGAGTCTGAATTAATAAGTTAAAGGGTGAAGAGCCCAACTAAACCAGCCCCTCACTCCATTACGGTGACACAAAAAACACCTTAATTTCTGTTGGATCTCAATGAGAATAGTATGGAAGTCAAATCAGTCAGTAATAAGTGTGTGTCTGCTGTTGTTTGTGGAGTTGTTTAATGATCCTCTGCTGAGACGGAAGCTGTTTTATTTTATTTGATTTTATTTAATTGTAACTCAAGTCACTGTTTGTGTTTCTTGTTTATTTTCTTCAGTAATTGTAATTATTAACAGCAGGTGTTCATCAGTGTCTGGATTCACTCATTAGTGATCATTAACTCTGTCAGGTGAACTATATTAGTTATCTAGTGTATGAAATAGTGAACAAGGACACAAAGTGTGATTTCAAACACAGACTTCAAAACATCGAATCTGAACTCTGTTAGCTCACAGTTTTCTGCAGTTGGTTACTTTCTCGAAAACAAAAATGTTACCCAGAAAGCACTGTTTTTAACAGAATATTACTGTTTTAGTGAAAAAACATTATTTTACCATAGAATCTGACCGTTTTTTAACAGCAATTTTTTACAGTGTATATATATATATATATATATAAATACAGTTGAAGTCAGAATTGTTAGCCCCCCTAAATTATTAGCCACCGTTTATTTTTTTCCCAATTTCTGTTTAACGGAGAGTTAAACATTTTTTCCACACATTTCTAAACATATTAGTTTTAGTAACTCATTTCTAATAACTGATTTATTTTATCTTTGCCATGATGACAGTAAATAATATTTGACTAGATATTTTTAAGACACTTCTATACAGCTTAAAGTGACATTTAAAGGCTTAACTAGGTTAATCAAGTTAACTAGTCAAGTTAAGGTAATTAGGCAAGTTATTTTATAACAATGGTTTGTTCTGAAGACTTAAGGGGCTAATAATTTTGACCTTAAAATGGTTCATAAAAAAAATTTAAACCGCTTTTTATTCTAGCCGAAATAAAACATAAGTCTTTCTCCAAAAGAAAAAATATTATCAGACATACTGTAAAAATGTTCTTGGACATTTTTGGACACGCCTGGTGTACTGGAATGTACAGTATCTGTGCATCTTGATGGTGGTCTTAAGATTTCTGCCATAGTCATTGATGGTGATGGTACTTGTGGTGCTGCCTTGATTTCTGAAATCTTCATACCTGCCTTTTATCCAGCCTCTTTGTTCCAAGTAATTTTTCTTCATCACGATATAGATGTGTCTATACTGTCCCTTGATCAGATACATTTACAAAACAAAACATCACTTTAGTATAGTGCCAGGGCAAAACTCACAGGTTGTAATAGATCAATGACATAATGTTGACAGTATGTGTTTAAAATAATTGCAAACAAACCTGTTCTGTCTTTAGATGTATGACAGGCAATCATCGTCCTCATTTGTCTGCCAGTCAGAAATCACAGTTGCGTGTGGATGTTTGAGTCGAGCTTCCTCATATGCATTAATTATCCTCATATGCATTAATTATAATTATTTATTATAGTCTTTCGCTCAATCCTGTGCTATATAGATATTGTATTAATATCTTATACCCTAAACTATCCCTATTAACGTTTATCCCTAATATATATTCTAAGTTTTTATCTTTCTGTCCATTATTGCTTAAATATTCTGTTAGTTCCCACCTCTCTTGTATATATTTCCTGCATTCAAACATAATATGTTCTACGGTTTCTCTTACTCCACAATGATCACATAAATCATTTTCTGTAACTCCTAGTATTGACATAGTTGATTTTAATCCAGTGTGTCCAAGCCTCAGTCTAGTTAATATAACTTCTTCCTTTCTGTTCCTACCATACACATTTCTTTTTGTCTCTACTATTTTTTTAATTTTATATAGATGTCATCTCTTCTTATCTCTATCCCAGATTCCTTGCCATTCTTTCTTAATATTTTCTTTAATAATAGATTTAATTTCACATTTTCCTAAGGGAACCCTAATATCTAATATATTACTTTTCAATGCTTCCTTTGCCAGTTTATCAGCCATTTCATTTCCATATATTCCTTTATGCGCAGGTATCCAGCAAAACCCTACTGTCCCTCCTTTCTTTTGTATACGGTGTAAAATTGTGAATATTTCATAAATTAAATCTTCTCTGGTTGATCTATAAGTAATTAAAGATGACAATGCTGATGCTGAGTCAGAACACATAACTACCTTCTCAGGGCATATTTCTTCCACCCATGTTAATCCTATTATTATTGCAGTTGTTTCTATAGAATAAATTGACATGAAATGTTTGAAAAACCAAACTTTTTCTTCTTGTGATCTTCGTGCCATGGTGGTTGACAACCAGCTTTTTGGAGCATTACCGCCACCGTCTGGATTGGAGTTTGGATCAGGAGTTTAGTAACGCATGTGTTTATTATGAAACCAACTTCTGCTTTAAAAAAAAAAACAGTCAGCACAGGAGCGTGCTATCTCAAAAATAAGCGAATTTTACATAGTTTTTCTCTAGATGACATGTATAATCTATTTATAAATGATATTTTTTTGTTTGCGTCTAAACATTGCGACCATCCACACTAAATATTCTTTTTTTTTTTTTTTTTTTGCTATCGTACCATGAATATTTTCTCAAATTATCATTAAACGTGGAGCTAACAGATTACTAGATAAAATAAGAACTTAATCGGTTGCCATCAACCGAGTCCTTGCCAGAAACGGCCAGGACTCTTTAGACCAGGGGTCTCAAACTCAATTTACCTGGGGGCCGCAGGAGGCAAAGTCTTGGTGAGGCTGGGCCGCATAAGGGATTTCACAAAAAAAAGTCCTCAAATGTCATTATTAACAGTTTTAATTATTTCTTCTGAACATGAAGTGTCCTGAACATTGATAGAACATTGAGTGAAGATTATGAACAGTTCTTCTGAACATGGCATCTTTTGCCTACTCCTTACTGCCAGAGACTTGACAGCGCTTCTCACAAATCTGAACCACATTTGGCTTTAGAGCGGAAGCAGTTGAGACCCTCAGTATGGCTTGAAGATGATCATCATTAAGTCTAGACCTGTACTTTGACTTATTGAAGTTCAAGGTGGAGAATAACTTCTCACACAAATATGTGCTCCCAAAAAGGCCAAGTCCTAGGGAAAAAAGTGGGGGAACTCACTCAAAACTTCCATTCCCTCACCTAAAAAAAAGGCGTATATATGTATAAATAAAACACCCCCACCCCACTCCAGTCACATCAGTCTGTACCAGTCTGTATCTACCTATAATATATATAAGACAGGGCTCGAAATTAACTTTTTTACTTAGTAGCACCGGTGCTCCCAACTTCAAATATTTAGGAGCACCAAAATAAATTTAGTAGCACCAGAAAAAATTTAGGAGCACCCACCAAAAATGATTGAGCACCGCTGCAAATTGCTTTTTAAGGGATTTATTGTATTTTAAAACAACATCAATAGGACTGACAAAAACCAGAAACAACTATCTAACTAATGCTTTGAAGACATTGATATTTGTGTGCAATAATTCCAAAATGAATGTCTAATAATTATAGAATATTAATGATGATGAAAATGACAATAATAGTAAAAATGAATTACATTTCTCATTTTGATACTCCCTTGAATGTGCATGAATGTAGGTTATCTGCTATAAAAAGTCTGTTACTTTATGAAAAATAATTGTATAGTTTGCATCAAACAAAAATGAAGCATTGCAGTAAGAAATATTTATTTTGTACTGCTGTTTTTATATGCATGTCAATTTAATAAATAATATTTCTGCTACAAAACAAACAAAAGATTATAATAAATCATTCAATTCATTGATGAAAGCTGCAAAACAGTCATCAGTAAATAAATAAAAAATAAAAATAATATACACCTCAAAAAAGAATAGACAAAAGAAAGTAAGTAAAGTCTCACTTCTATCACTCTTTAAAATATTTGGTTTCAGTTTGTGTCAATTTAAAGGTTCAGTCTGAGCTGATCTTCATTTTTCTGTGTTAGTGGAAAAGCTGGCGAGTCAGCTGACCCAATTTATGAGCAGGCAGCGCAAGATTCTTGCGATGACCACCGGCGGAATACCGCTGTTTGTTATGAGACGCAGTTTCAGTGTAAACTTAGTAAAGGCGAGCTCCTTTGGCGATGATATGTACAGAATTAGATTTGACTTTTAGCGGACATTTGGGCTGATTGCAGTGAATGCAACGGCTTACCTAGGTTCTTCCCGTCCGTCACAGCGTCTAACAAAGGGGCGGGGTGCGTGGTGACGTCACCGGCATCCCCGCTCCTTTGTTTACACGGCGGGCGGGGAATGCCAGTGACCGCTGTGTACAGATAGAATCAGCGGAGCGGGAAGCGCTCTCTCTCCCCGCTCCGCTGATTCTGTCAGTGTACAGCGGTCGGCGCGGGCCACAAAATATTGCACTGAGGGCCGCAAATGGCCCGCGGGCCGCGAGTTTGAGACCCCTGCTTTAGACAGACCCGGATATGGTTGACCGGAATCGGGCCAGTGCTTTACAGCCGCATCACAACCGCATGTGCGCGAGCGAGCTGATGCCGAGTCGGAGCCGGAGGGCTATCTGGGTTTGTTTTCAAGCAAAAATGGAAAGGAAAAACTTACTTTTTATTCTACTTGCTTCATGCTTAGTTCGTTATTTTTCCAGCGTGACACGCAAGGCGTCGAGTCTCCGTTTAAAAAAAGGAACACTAAATCAGTGTACATTAACCCGCCTTAAAATCTTTCAAAATTATACGCACTAGCTGACGGCAAACGTAAAAGAAATGCTGTTAACGGTATACATGTAAGGATACGAATTCATTCTCCACATGCCCGATCAGAATCCCTTACAGATATCGTGTACCATGTGTAAAATGCTCAATAGCACATAATTTGCGACGTTAAATAATAAATTGGATTGCATTGGTTGATTCAATCACATTTAAAATAAGTTTCAACAACATACCCATACCATTTATGCACAAACGAACATTTTAAGCATGTGTAAAGATAGGAAAGCTGTCTAAAACTAAATTTATGAGTGACATTTTATGACGCATTCGCAGTAACGTTACAGGCAGAAAGCGTAACGTTACACTACTCTGCAATACTCTCTTTGTTCAAATAAAATGACTAAGTTATAATTTCGATAAAACGTACAAAACAACTCACCTGTTTTGGCATTAAATGAGCGGAAAACTTGCTGCTGCCATCGCTCCGCTTCGTGTTGATGACTCACGAGGGGGTCCTGTATGTAAAATATACACTGAAGTGGTGTAGAATCCTGCGCCAAAAATCATTTAAAATGATTTGTGACATTAAGGTTTTACAAAAGTATTTAGGACAATTTGTGTAATTAACAAGTAGCCCAGGCGTATATATAACATTACAAATAAAAAAAACTTAAGTTTGTGCTATTAAATAAGGAAAATGACGTACCTCAACACCTGATGGCTTTGTGTGGCTGATGCTGTAATGATTCACGGGTATAGTTCCACAATCCCTGATTTTAAAGTTGCTAAACCGGCTTCTTAATTCTAAAATGTAAAAATTCCGACTCGCGTGTCTTTCATTTGCTTTTATGTCAAGTTTCCGGCAGGAAACTATCCAGCAGGAGCAGCCATTATTGAAAAGTTTATCGTCAAATGCGGACCGTATTGACTCAGTCACCTCAAGTTCCCGTATGTGCAATTAACACCAATGAGGAGTATGGAAAGGCAACACCAATAATACACACTTTTTACAATTTAACCCACAATTTAAGTCACAATTTAACCCACATCAGCGTTAAAAACAGTATATGTACACTTAGATTTTAACACTAAAACACTACATGAGCTTACACCAGAAATGCAACACCTTAAAATTTGCTTTGTAGAATAATTGTATGGGCTGTATGTAATGTATTATAAAATGCACATTTTCTAAAGCCAAACATTCATATAGTTCCACAGTGCAGACTCATTTAAAAACAGCTTTAATAAAAAGTCACTGGATCAAAAATGTCAATGATTTAACATTTAGTTGTTTTAGGCAAGGACAGTATGGTTAACTGTTGTAATGCTATTGTAGTACTGTAATTTACAATGGCTGCTTAGGTTCAGAGTAATGGACTAGTCTGTAACTAATTTATTTAGCATATTTAAGACCAAATACCTTTAAAACAAAATAATTTTCAATTGAAATCAGGTGTATAACCAGCAGGCGGCACAGTGGCTCAGTGGTTAGCACTGTCACCTATGGTTCGAGTCCCAGCTGGCATTTCTGTGTGGAGTTTGCCTTCGTGTGGAGGCCCCAGTTTCTCCCACAGTACAAAGACATGCTTTATAGAATTGGGTAAATTGGCCTTAGTGTGTGTGTGTGTGCTTTGATTTGTATTCTTTCAGAAAATGTGTGTAAACAATTGTGAAAAGCTGTAAGTGAGTGTGGCGATTCACTGAGAGATTTTGTTTATTGATTTATTTTTATACGCAAGTAAAACATGTTTTATCCAGTAGTTAACTTCAGCAGAACTTGCACTTAATGTTTTGTTTCATCCGTTCGAGAGTTCCTCTGTTTGTTGTCAGTGCACGGGGCTTTAAATCTGTAGACGTGCAGTTTATTCTGTAGACAATTGGGAAAAAAACATATAGCTTAAAGGGGCTAATAATGATGACCTTTAAATGTTTTTTTAATTTTTATTAAAAACTGCTTTTATTCTAGCTGAAATAAAACAAATAAGACCTTTTCCAGAAGAAAAGATATTATCAGACATACTGTGAACATTTCCTGAATCTGTTCAACGTCATTTGAAAAATATTTTAAAAAGAAAAGAAAATTCAAAGCAGGGTGAATAATTCTGACTTTAACTGTATATCAAACAGCTGAATCATTTACTTGTTTGTGTCTCAGATGCTCATTTATTGACTTTATTTCTTGTTTAATTAGCTATATTAGTGTGTTTATTCATTCATCTGTTGATCTTTCACTCTGATTATTGATGTATTGAGATGTTATAAGTTGTATCATGACTGTGTGCACATTTCAACAATCAAATAAGACAAAAGATTGTGTTCATGGGTTTATTGTGGACCTGTTTCATTCAGAGCCTTTACTGTGTTCAGCTGAATCACCTATTTAGATGCTCATTTTAAACTCACAGACTTTTACTATGTAGTCGTCATTGATCCCACATAAAAGTTTCTTAACAAATGAAATAAAACTAAAATAATTCACAGATTTGATTCTGTCATGCAGTTTTTGCAGAAAACAAAATCTGCCCTCTCGTTTCCTTTTCTCTCTTTTTTATTAATTCTAGAACTTCTGTTAGATGAACACAGACTGTTCAGTGTTTGATTAGTATTTACTGTGTCTGCTTTGGTGTTGTCTCCATTAAATAAATATTGATCACTCCATGTGATCTGCAGAAATATACCAACCCGTCTTCAACTCTTCCAGTCGAGACTTTTATTTTGCCATCCCAGCGTTCACCCTGGGGCTGATGTATTCAGACTCAGCATCAGTTGAACATCTTTAATCAGCCGCAGGTCATCTAGAGGAGCTTTAACACATGAGCTGTTCACACTTCTGTATGGTCCATATGAGAAAGAGGGACGGTCGAGTTCTGCTGGAGACCTGCACATAGAGGAACACATGGACATCAGACTGCTGATCAATCTGCACAGGAGACGCTGAAGAGGAGGAAGGCAGATGATGGAGGAAAAGCTGAAATAAATCTATTATCAAGGGACATATTAAGACAGAATGGAAAGGAGTTTGGGATGTAGAGATGACATTTACATACAGAGGGTGTAAACACATGAGGAGGAATCTGCTGTGCAGAGGCAGTGAGAAGAGCAGCAGCTCCACCAGTAACACCAACAGAAGAAGCACATGTAATGAATCTGACAAGATAAAGGAAGACAAACTGATAATAACCAAAGAGGATCTGATTCTGTTTACAGTAGATGTGATGAACTGTACAGCACAAACTGACCTGGATGGGAGACCACTAGGGAACACTAGGTTGCTGTTGGAAGTGGTGTTAGTGAGGCCAGCAGGGGGCGCTCAACCTGTGGTCTATGTGAGCCTTAATGCCCCAGTAAAGTGAAAGGGACACTACACTGTCAATGGGCGCCGTCTTTTGGATGAGACGTTAAACCGAGGTCCTGACTCTCTGTGGTCATTAAAAATCCCATGGCACTTCACGTGAAAGAGCAGGGGTGTAACCCCGGTGTCCTGGCCAAAGTCCCTCTATTGGCCCATACGATCATGGCCTCCCAATCATCCCCTTCCACCGAATTGGCTCTATCACTGTCTCTCTACTCCATCAATAGCTGGTGTGTGGTGAGCGCACTGGTGCCGTTGTCCTGTGGCTGCCGTCGCATCATCCAAGTGGATGCTGCACACTGGTGGTGGTGTGGAGACCCCCCCTCATGATTGTGAAGTGCTTTGGGTGTATGGCCATACACAATAAATGCGCTATATACAATAAATACACATTACATTACACAACAGTGACAAGATAACAAGATCATCTGTTTAAGTCTCTCTAATATAGTTTGAGCTCAAAATATAACAAGTACAAAGAGTTGATTTGGTAAAAAACCAAAGCAAATGTTTAATAAATAGCGAATTAATAGCCATATTAGATAAGAGTTTTAACAGTAATATATAATAAAAGTCTACAGGTTTTCTTGGTGACAGTTTGCTGAGCGAGTTCATGTGCTAAAAAGCCTTCTGCAGTCATTAAAAGCAGGACAGTCCAATATAAAGAGTGTTTTACAGTAGTGTGAATTGTGCAGAACAAACACTGTGTGGAGTCTTTAACTAGAGAAACCATGAGTTAATCTTGTGTGTTGGAGAGCACATCTGCTGAAAATCCCTTCATCAACTCTACTGTTAAAGTCTGCATGAACCGGAAGCTGCGTTTTTTTCTGTATTGTGACGCAGTTCCTGGAGAAAGAGGATACTAGATGAGACGAGTGGGCGTGGCTTGTTGTTTTTACTGTGAGCTGATTGGATGCAGTGAAGTATATTCATAAAGATGGGGAAAAGGGTTCTGTCCTTCAACACAAGACAGAAACTCCACTTGAGGAAGAGTAAAATCTAAACATCTTCACCTGACTGCTGGAGCGTCTTTAGATAGTGAGACTATTCTCTCTGAGACTTTCTGCCTATTTCATGGCAGAACCAGATGGACAGATGATTGGACAGTGGACATTTACAGACAGGTAAGCGTGCGGAGCAGAGATAAAAATAAAGGACCTCGAGTCAGGAATTGAGCTCAGGTCACCGTGAGCACCTGGGTGCTATATGTCGACGCACTTTTTAAGGTTTACTTTTGATCAAAATTCTACCACTTTTATATTTTTAATAAACATTTTTAATATTTAAAATCTTTCCATTATTATATAAATCTCTCCAGATGAAAATGGCTGTCTGATAACATTAAACAAGAGCATTGCAAAGGTAAATGTTTAGGTTTACAGGTGTGTTTTTATCAAGTTTATATATTATGTGTAATGAGCTGAAAAGTTAACAAGCGCATGAGTTTAACTGGTAGAAACAAGTTTAACAGATATGAAATGTCAAACTCACTTCACCTCCAAAGCTAGTGTCAGAGATAACATGTTCTGTCAAACTCTGAGAGCAAAAGTTAAGGGTTCCTGAATTTAGCCCTGACTGACATCTTCATTATTAAAAGATTTGATCCCAAATCTGCATTCTGGCTACTTTAAATACTGGCTCTGAAATGACGTGTAGGAATGACTTTAACATGACAACATCAGCAGCACTGTTGAGCTGACTGTGAACAATGTTGTGCTGTGAGAGTCGGTGGCTGATAATGTGATTTATTGAGGTAAAGTTGGTCTTATATTCACACATTCAGACTTTCTCTTTAATATCACAGAAAATCAGAAGAGTATTCTGTGCAAACTCTATACAGTTAAATCACATTATCAGCCCATGACTATTAAGTACAACATTATTCAGTCAATTAAACAGTGCTGATGATGTGTTGAAGTCATTCTTACCTGGATTTCAGAGCCGATATTTACAGTAGCCTGTCACGAATTATCACTGTACCACAACGAACAAATGTACGCATATAAAAACAACCTCAACATATGATTTCACTCGTTAGAATTAGCACAGAATCATTTTCTGAAGTGATATTACTAGGGAGAAAGTCTGAACATGCGAATATAACACCAGTTTTAGCTACTTTTAGCTGAAGATGTTTAGTGAACACAAATGAAATGAGCTTTAATAAACCAACCTGTCTGTTCCTCAGACTCTTCTTTTTTCACTGTATATCTGCTGTAATCTTCATATAAACGTTTGCAGGGTTTATGAAAAGTTGTCGTGATGCATATTTCTGCTAGTCATGTGCATAAACTCATCATAACAACAGCACTCGATACTGTTAAAAGCGTTCAAGCGCACTATATAAAGCCTTATCATGTTTTAAATGACACATCTCTCAGCGTCACGTATAAAGACATTCAGCTTTAATCGAGTGCTTTGCATAAGTTTATCCTCCTCAAAAGCTTTAAAAACACAAACCTTTGTCCTGTGGAGGCACAGACGCATGAGTGTTAGCAGCCCGGGCCAATGACGTCACAGCACCACACCAAAATAAAAGTCCCGATCAATCGCTAACTCCTCACAGCACACAGAAGACATTTAGGTCAATCATACATGATGACGTTTGGGGTTTCTCAAATAAAGTAAAGAACTTTTTAGAGAAGCATTAGAAGGCACTATTATCTTATCACTACTGTTATGACTACAACATAATATAAAATATATTTATATATCACTGATTCTTAAGATATTGGACAAAACAAAACATGTCCAGCAATTGTAAAAAGCTAAAAAATGAAAATATGTTCATTTTAAATACATTATTAATAGAATAGCACAATCATCCCCTCTGATTTAATTTGACTATTTATTCTTTGTGGTTCACAAGCATTAAAATGAATAAAAATGTTATTTAAATGATGAAGAATATCTTGATAAGTAAATATCAGTTTACCTCTGCACACTACATCAGTGTCTTTATGAATATATGACATTGAAATTTTGTCAATATATATACACATACTCTTAATAAAGTAAATGAAAGCCATTTTAAAATATTAGATATAGATATTACCCATGTAATGATTTATGTTTTATTGTTGTAAAAATGAGTCAGACACTATTATTAAATGACTGTTTCAGTTGTGATTACACTAAACTATTCTAGTTTCTCGTTATCTCATTATTATATTTTAGTGTTCTGTAAATTGATCATTATAACTGATTAAGATAATCTTGTTTATGGATTGTGAACTAAAACTCTTACACTATTTAGAAAACATCACATTCACTGAACACAATGTGCTAACTGATCCTGAATCTGTCAACTCTTTTCCACCGATCTAAAGGTTTTAATCATTCCCTGATTTCAATACAGAGCTATTGTTAAGCTCAATTCAGATGATGAAGTTATCTGTATTTAATGTAAAATTCCCTTTTATAATGATTTGTGTATAACTATGCATTTACTTATATTATTTCTCTTTAAACAAATAATAAAAATAACAAATAAATTAGAGCTGCTAAGTAAGATTTTTTACTGATAATAATGAATAATTTGTCACAACCAAGACGTCAACCCCATCTTCCAGTTTCTGAGGAAAATTATTAATATTTTTATTGACTTTTTATTCTGAATTTTGAGAAATGATGACAAAAAAAAAAGTATTAAACATCTGTATTGTAAATGAGTGATCATTATATAATCAAAACCTTTCATTAAAGCTGTCCTGTTCTTGTATTGGAAGAATTTAGAAAAGCTTTTATATATATATATATATATATATATATATATATATATATATATATATATATATATATATATATATATATATATATATATATAAAATGGATTTCTAATAGCAAGTGAAGATAAACAGATATATTGATTAAAATAAGAGTTGAAAACACCTTCAGAAATAGAGAGATAACATATGTACATTCAAATTATGTGCTGCAAACAATAAATAAAAGACAAACTACAACATTTGAACTGAATGTAATAGTGTTTAATGGTTTTCTTGGTTTGTCCTCTGGTTAAACATTATTCATTTGTGTGTGCTGTTTCTCTTCACTGTGATCTTCAGTTATTTTGTTCAGTTAGTTCAGTTTTGGCTTTGGTACTGACTAATCTATTGTTTAAACACACTTATTGAATATTATTGAACAGCATCCTATAGAAAATAATAATAATATAACAGAGAGATCTGTATGAGGTGTACTCATTTATATATATATATAAATCTCTAATCTTATTTTATAGGTTCAACATTGCTCTAAATATTCTTCAGAGACCTCTCAGATTTCATCTCAAATACCTTCTCTAAATCTTCCATCAACACACTCAGAGAAGCTCAGAGAAGCTGCACAGATATCTTCAGTTCCAGTGCTTTGTGTTGTCTTGAGGACATGCCCACAGTCAGGAGAATCTCATGAATATTCATATCAGTGTCACTCTGTGGAGCCAATAATATTTCAGGATCTACCAGTAGATCACGCAGGTGTGTTTTAGTGAAGTGAAAGAGTGAAAGAGCTCAAATTGTGTTCCTGCTGCACAAGAGCGTCTGTACTTCTGCATGTGAGTTTAACACTTCTACATTACGCTGATTTGTGGAGATGATGAAGGGTTTATATGTGTGAGTGTGATTTAAATGTCTGATCCTGAAGATCAAATCCTCAAACACAGATTAAACACTGAGTCAAACACGCTCATTTAAACACTGTGTCTAAAAGCTTTATTTTTAATCCCTTTACAGTGTTTGTTCTCTTCTATATCAGACTGACTCAATAGTGTCCAATAATTCAGCATTAAATATAACTCTAAACATTCAGAGTCACCAAATCAAAAGTAAAGTTAAAGCAGACCTTCAGTTGAACAGGAAGAAAAGCTGCTGAAAACAACAAGCTGACGATCCTTAAACAACACTGCATTTAACCTTTGACCGTCAGAGTAACTCATTAACCAAATAGCCTCTTTAGTAGAGAGACATTTCAATACTCACTAAATCAACAATTGGCTGAACCTGAACTTCTCTTGATAAACTCTATATAACATGCATTTACCTTAGATCAAATGTGAAACAGCTGAGATGTCAGATCAGGGTTAAACCAACTGCATTCATGTTAAGGACTATATATATATATATATATATATATATATATATATATATATATATATATATATATATATATATATACAGTTGAAGTCAGAATTATTAGCCACCCTGAATTATTAGACTCCCTGTTTATTTTTCCCCCAATTTCTGTGTAGCAGAGAGCGGATTTTTTCAACAAATTTCTAAACGTAATAGTTTTAATGACTTATTTCTAATAGCTGATTTATTTTATCTTTGCCATGATGACAGTAAAAAATATTTTACCTGATATTTTTAAGACACTTCTATACAGCTTAAAGTGACATTTACAGGCTTAACTAGGTTAATTAGGTTAACTAGGCAGGTTAGGGTAATTAGGCAAGTTATTGTATAACGATAGTTTGTTCTGTAGACAGTCGGAAAAAAACAGCTCAAAGGGGCTAATAATTTTGTCCTTAAAATGGTGTTTAAAAAATTATTAACTGTTTTTTTTTTTTTCTAGCCGAAGTAAAACAAATAAGACTTTCTCCAGAATATATATAATATATACACTGTTAGACCTTAACAGGCTTTTTTTACAGTAGAACACTGGCAACACTGTTGCCAGCTACTCACTGTAAAAGTTTGGTTACAGTAAGTGACTGGCGACAGTGTTGACAGTTAAATACTGTAACTGAACCATTACAGTGAGTGGCTGGCAACAGACTTGCCAGTTATTTACTGTAACTGAACCGATACAGTGAGTGGCTGGCAACAGTGTTGCCAGTTAATTACTGTAATAGAGCAGTAGTGGTGACTAACTGGAAACTGTGTACAGTTAATTACTGTATTGTAGTGTTACAACTCACAGCATTATACTGCACACACATTAATAGTATGTCAAGGTGTTACTAAAATTAATTAGTATTCTTACCTGTTATTAAAATAGAAGGCATAAAAATTCTGACAAATATATTTTATTGTTTTGGCAGCAAACAAATATACAACAGAAAATGTGTAACAAAATTAAGAAATCAGCAGATATAAATATCGTCTTACATATTACTGAGAGCCACAGGTCTGCACAGTAAGGCTGCGGTCAACGCTTGAGCATGTGAAATTCTGTCATATGACACTGCGAAAAGGAATAGGATTAAACAAAATAATTAGAGATTGAAAAAGCGAGCGACTGGTCCATAATTTTTGTTTAGAGAGGTCATGGTCTGATCTTTGATTAGTCTCAAGCAATCACATGATGTGATTTCGCAGGTCAGAGTTCTCCAATCTTGAATTTTCCAATGCTGCAAACTGTAAAACTTGTCGCTTGAGCTTGCATTCCAGGTCTGCAGCATTCACATGCGTACGAATGGAAGTCTATAGGGAGAAAAGTGCAGTGTGACCGGGACTTTAAGCTGTAACTCTAATTAAACACACCTGATCAAACTAATTAAGGCTTGTTAGAAATCTACAGGTAATGTTGAAGCAGGGTGGGAACTAAACTCTGCTGCGCTGCAGTTCTCCAAGAACTTGGAGTTTGACCCCCATGTTATATAGCAGGGGTGCTCAATCCTGTTCCTAGAGATCTACCTTCCTGCAGATTTCAGTTGCTACCCATATCAAACACACCTGCCTGTAATTATCAAGTGGTGTTCAGGTCCTAATTAATTGGTTCAGGTGTGTTGCAGTGAAATGTGTTACTCTCTCCTCAATGCGAACCATGCATAAAAAACTGAACAGCAAAAAACACAAAATAATCATTTTATTTTTTAAATGATTTAAAAAAGGCATATGAAAAGAACACATAGATAGAGATATAGATAGAAACATTTTTGTCAAACACAGGCACATACTGTCAATTCTCAATAAAAAGTTTAAAATAATTATTAAAAAAACAAAAATAAAGTTGGCAACACAGAATATCCAAAGGATCCAATCTTTTATTGTTATAATTATTATTTACTTTAAAAATCTCATGACAACAAACTTTTATATTGTTTCTAATATAAATTCATAGATGGAAACACTGCTCTGAAATCTGAAATAGCAACAAACTCACAACCTGGGACCGGACAGTGGAGCTTTTGTGTGTGGATGGTTATGTGTATCATGTTTTTGTGATTCCCTGTGATGATTTCTGTGCACATGTTACCTTACTGAGGTGATGGAATTTAATGGTTTTTATGTGCATTAAAACTGCTTATTTGCCAGAAAGATACATGAAATGTTAGCATCTGTACATTATGGCAGTATGCAATATCCAATAAATAAATATACTTAAATAAAAGTAATGTAAGAAGTTATATGAGGAGAGGCTAACTAGCTAACAATGTAGCTTTCAACACATTTCAAGATAACTATATTATAACTTAAAACACAGCCTTATTTTAGAAACCCTCAAAAACATTTGAACACATTTTACTTACTCATTGTAGATTCTTATTTAAAGCCTAAAACATATCAGACTACATCTGAATTGACGGACAGAGAATAGAGCGCACTCAGCAGTAAACAAATCAAACACCTGGCTCCCTTAAAGGGCCAGCATTTTCTGAAAACTTTTTCTAAAACTTTTTAGTTAAGAATAAGACAGCCTATGGGAGTGTCTGGTGATGCCTACATCATTGTTTTCTGCTTTTAAAATGCACGTCTCTATAAATAGCAACATAAAGCATCAGAGTAGATGGGACAGTACTGGTTGAACAGTAATTTGCCATTTATTGTCACAGTTACTACCTGTAATGTGTACGTAAAGTAAGTTACTGTAATTTATCATTTGCACTACACAATTTAATACAAAGTCTGCTCCTTTTACAGTAAAATACTGTTTCTTTCATTACAGAAAAACACTGGCTATTTTGCAGTCATTTACTGCATAATCTACAGGGTAACAGTGCAGTTAAGCTTTAACCTTAATTAAACACACCTGATCAAACTAAATCTAAAGATAACGTGTTGAAGCAGGGCTGGAACTAAATTCTGCTGGGCTGCGGCCCTCCAGGAGTTTGACATCCCTGGTACATAGCATATTTTCAAAGCAACTTCCTACATTTATCACAATTATGCACATATCGTTTAATAAAAACAATTAAAATATACAAACTTTATCCAAAGCAAAAAAATAAATAATAATAATAATCTGATTCTCATGTCTCTCCAAATCTGTAGTAATAATAAAAAACACAACAAATAACATGATTTATACATTTATTTAGGAAAGCCTTTATACTATACTGTTAATGCCACTTTTACTTACTTCATTTGAAGTTTTCCAGACAAATTCATTGCGTCTCTGCAAAAATGTATGTGCGTGCTGTTTAAGATATATACATAAATATATATTTTATAAACATTTTTACTAGTTATTTAGCAATGTTGTTTATGGTTGAACAGTAATTTCCCATTTATTATCACAGTAAATATCTGTAATGGTATATAGAGTAAATTACTGTAATTTATTCTTTGCACTACAGAATTTCATACAAATCCTGTTCATTTTACAGTAAAATACTGTTTCTTTTCATTACAGCTAAACACTGGCTATTTTACAGTTATTTACTGCATAATCTACGGTAAGGGTTAACAGTGTATAGCATCCTTGAATGTAAGGGGTATTCGAGAGAACACGAAAAGGAAAGCTTTATTTCTTTATTTCTTCTTCTTTGAAACGAACTGATGCCGACTTTGTTTTTTGTCAAGAGACTCATTCCTCGGTCTTGGATGTGAAATTTTGGGAATCACAATGGGGAAACTGTTTACTTTAGTCATGGAACTCCACAATCAGCAGGTGTAATGGTTTTGATGCATCGATTTAAAGGAGATGTACTTGACTTTGTTGCAGATGAAAATGGAAGATGGTTGATTCTGACTATTAGACTGGACAACACAACGGTTATCATTTGTAATGTAGTCTTGAATAAGACTTTGTTTGCCAAAATTTCAGACTTAATCACAAATGGAGCAATGTTCATGCTTCAGTTCATATATTATATTATATGTTCAGGCGATGTTAATGACTGTATAGATGGTTTGATTGATAGATATCCCTCTCGTACCATCCAACATGCTGGTCAATCCAATCTGGCATCTCTTTGTGCCTCATTATTACTTACAGATACTTGGCGCCTTTATAACCCTGTGAAATCAGAGTACACATGGTCTAACAAAAGCAAGACTTTACAATCTAGAATTGACTTATTTCTGATCTCTAACACAGCTTTACGTTATGTTCAGGAAATTAATCATAGACATGCTCCATTAACAGATCATAAACTTGTTTATTTATCTCTTAAAGGTTTAAAAGAAAATTCTAGTCTTAGAAGATATTGGAAATGTAATAATAATCTTCTTAACGATAATTACTTTAATGCCTGTGTTAAGAATATTGCAAGCAATACTTTTGCAGGATTAAAAGATAAATTCAAAAGTAACTGGGAACTTTTTAAATATAATGTAAGAAAAATTGCCATAATACGTAGAAAAGAATTTAAAAAAATCAACAAGCAAAAGGAAATGGAATTACTGGATAATTGACATATTCTGGAACAGAAGGAAATTCGTTCTAAGGAAGATGAGGAAGAGTTGACTAAAATTCTATCTAAACTTGATCTAATGTTCCTGGATATTGCTAAAGGTGCTTTCCTTCGCTCTAGAGCCAAATGGCTTGAAGAGGGAGAAAAAAAAAAACACAAGTTATTTCTTTGCTCTAGAAAAAAGAAACTTTAAAAGAAATTTGTTACCTGCAATAAATATTAATGGAAGCCTTTGTATGGATCCCAGAGCAATTTCGAATCATGTTTTTTCCTTTTATAAAACTTATATACCTCCAATTTTGATGAAAATAATTGTGATAACTTCATTAAAGTAATGAATCAAAATATTCCTATAATAGATGAAGACTTTAATAATTTATGTCATTCAAATATAGCCACTCTTGAATTAAATGATGCACTACCTAAAATGAAAAGGGTAAAGCTCCTGGTATAGATGGGTTGACTGTAGAATTTTTGGGAACACATTGAAAATCCTCTGTAACATGTTTATTGAATTTATTAATAGTGGTGAAATGTCTACCTCCATGAATCAGGAAGTCATCTCGTTAATTGCTAAACCTGACAAAGATTCACAATTGATAGAAAACTGGAGAGCGATCTCACTTCTAACAATTGATTATAAACGTATAACTTTGGTATTTGCTAATAGATTAGGTAAATATTATTATAAGTGAATGCCAAACAGGTTTTCTAAAAGGTCGCCACATAACTAATAATATTAGGCCAGTGCTTGATCTCTTAGATTATGCTGATTATGGAGATGATGAAGCTATTATCCTTTGTTTAGATTTAAAGCATTTGACTCTGTTGAACACAGTTTTTTTTTATTTTTTTTTTATTTTTAAACTGTAGAGTGTTTTGGTTTTGGGAATAAATTTCTAAAAGTCATCATTTTTTTTACACCAATATTAATAGTTCTGTAATCATAAATACTTCTACAACTACGAGATTTAACATTTATCGTGGAGTACGTCAAGGTTGTCCAATTTCCCCATTTTTATTTGTATCAGTTGTTGAATTATTGGCAATTGGTATTATCAATAGTGAGCAAATTCAAGGTCTCAAAAAGTTGATAGAGTTTTTAAGTTTTCTCAATCTACAGATGACTCGACCTTATTCTTCAAACACGCTTCTGTTATCCCTGATGCTATTTCTTTAAGCAATACTTTTTCAAAGGCTTCCGGTTTAACTTGAAATCTTTCCAAATGTGAAATTCTGCCTTTACACAGTTTAAGGAATAAACACATAATGAACATCCCAGTGAAATCCTCTGTCAAATACCTCGGAAATATTGTTACAAAAATACACTTAATAGACAAGACTTAAATGTTTCTTCTAGAATAAAGAAAACAAAAGCCGTGTTAAATTGCTGGTTACAGCGTGATCTTTCCATTTGTGGTGGTGTCTTGTTATGTAAAGCTGAAGGTTTATCTCCATTTGTTTATCCCGCCTTGTCTTTATTTCCTAAAGACTCTAATTGCAAAGATATCAATAACTTGTTCTTTTCTTTTATTTGGAAAAACAAGTCCCAAAGTATAAAAAAAGAGTTCTCACTAATAAGAAAGCTGAAGAAGGACTAGAGATGCTTTATTTTGAAGATATCAATAAGACCTTCAGGATTAATTGGATTAAGAGATGTCTATCTACCCCCAATTCCTTTTGGAATCATTCATTCATTTATTTTCTTGTCGGCCTTGTCTCTTTATTAATCTGGGGTCGCCACAGCGGAATGAACCGCCAACTTATCCAGCAAATTTTTACACAGCGGATGCCCTTCCAGGCACAACCCATCTCTGGGAAACATCCACACACACATTCACACACACACACACACTACTTTCACTAAATTCCATCAACAAGCTCTTCTTGCTTGGAAAATCTCTTACTGTCACAATGTTTCTCCTTTATTTGGAATAATGGTAATATAAGCTCTTCAAATAAATCTTGATTCTTAGTAAATTGGTTTAATAGAGACATTAATCCTCTTTTAACACTGTTTGACAGTGCAGGGAATATCCTATCCTATGAACATTTCATGTCTACTTACAATTTCCCAATATTGTTTAGAGAATTGAATTAAATCTATCCCTGTAGAAATGATTCAACTTGTTAAAAATCATATTTGCTTTAATCTGCTGTAAACCCAAAACTACATTTAGAAGGTGTTGAGTTGACTGATAATAAATGTACTAACAGACATATTCGTATTTTTTCAGAAGCAAAATAAAATCACTCCTAGAGGCACATTTTTCTGGGACTCTATTATAGTTAATATTAATTGGAAAAAAGCCTGGTTAACTACCTTCAAATATTCTATTAATAATAAAATGAAGGAAATCCATTTTAAAACATTACATAAAATTTACCCAGTAAAATCTCTTTTATCAAAGCGCATTGAAATGGAGGATATCTGTGGATGAAGAGAGTCTTTGCCTTTTGTTTTTTGAATGCAACATTGTAAAGAATTTCTGGAAAAATCAGCCAAATATATTTGTGAAAGGACAAAACTTAGTTATTATTTTACATTAAAATATGTAATTTTTCATTATGAAAACAAATGCAATAAATGTCTTGAATATATTGTTAACCTCTTTATTTTATTGTCAAAGTTTTACATACACAAACAGAAATCTGCTAAATCTTCTCCCACATTAACCGCCGTTTTTTGTATTTAATTTTTTTTTCTACAGTGAAATTGTTAAAAAAAAACAAAATCTGAGATATGCATCAAATATTATGACACTTTTTATAAATTCCCTGTCAATTACTAAAATCATCAGATGTAGAAATGCTGCACACTACTTTGTGTAATTTTATTTATTTTATTTTATTTATCTGTTTTGTCTATCTGTTTTATCTATTTGTTTTGTTTTTTGTTGACTTTTACCATTGTTGTATTCTTTTTTGTGTGTTTCATTATTTGTGTTGTGTTGTGTGTTTGTTCCTGACAGTTATGCAATTAAAAACAAACAAAAAAGGTCACAGTGCAGTTAAACAACGCCTACTATCTGCAGCTCTAGACCACCCCCTAGCGGACACTCCAAGTCATTTTCTCAGGCAGTTATTCAATACAAAGACCAACACATCGTTGTGTAAATCATATCCATTTTAACTCTTCTTTGTATTTAAATTTATTTAAAAGTATATTTTAAGGATCATATTGATCTTTAAACCACTACAGAGACACGCTTTTATCTGCAGTTACACACGAGAGGATTATCAGTGCAGCGACACAACAGGACAACTCCTGAGCCTCTCAATGCCTGAGCTGTAATCATCAGAGCAGTCACACATGGGGAATATACTACAAGCTGTGCTAGACTTCATGAAGAAAGATTAGAGTATATAGATTTGAGTATATATGTGAAAGCAGTCATTTTATTTTCTACAAATCTACGTTGAGCTCTATGACACTGATTTGACCAAACTGTAAACATATTATTATTATTATTATTATACACTCTCCAGTACAGCAGGTGGCGGTATTCAGCTTTACGCTGCTTTCTATAACTCGCAACACAAGAAGAACAAGAAGAGGAGGCGGCGGAGGATGGCCGGGTATGTGTTTGTTCTGTCTTCTCTGTGTCCAGTGTTTATACTGCTTCAGGTAAAATCACTCTAGAAAAATGTACCTCCGCAGGTGCTTTGATAACCCTGCAGCTGTTTGACTCTTCTCTGCTCTGTTTAGAGTGTTTGTGACTGTTGTTTTTCACTGAACTCATGATTTGCCGCTCCTTCAGAAACGAAAGTGAAAGTGTTTAGTTGTTGTGTCGCCATTTTAAACAGACAGAATTCACCATTTATAACGCAGAACAGCTTTAAATCTTTAATGTCTTGACAAAACCTGTAAGCTTTATGTGAATGTGTGTATGATGTTATTATTATCAAACGAATGACGCTGTGATTCTTCATTAGTTTACTCGTGATGAGCTTCTGGATTTGAGTGTCTCAGCTGCTGATCTATTCCGGTGTTACGGTTTAACTGGTGACCGTGTTAACTGGTGTCCCTTTCCAGATGTAAGCTATTCACGTTTGCAGATTGGCAGATTCGTCACTTTTTCACAGCAACAAAACATGTCCATACCAAATAAAGATTCTTATTAGTTGGTGTCAGTGTCATTGTGTGCATTATTGATTTTAATATCTGTGTAGCAGAACAGTATATAACCAAAGTAAATAAAAAAAATTAGAATTTACATGTCTTTAACAGGATTCGAACCCGTGTTTCACACACGTATCAATCAACTTATCTAACTGAGCTTCTCAGAACTCCAAACGAAGCAGTCTGTTTTAATATCTTTGTCAGTTAAAACATGCCTTGCTGTGGTTGTGGACCCGTGTTAACATGTTTCCATCAATGTTAACATGTTTACATGCTGTTTAGTTACATGTACTCGCGTTAACGTGTTTCTACAAACTCTCCCGCTGATAGAATAGCTCTCTGTGACTAAACGATGCTTCATCAGTTGCTCAAACCATGTTTTTTCTTAGTTCTAGACTCATGTCTACCTGTGCCTTTGGAGTCGTGTTAACTCGTGACCCATGCTCATACATGTAAAAAAGATTTTATCCAAAAAATGAATACAATGACGATATTATTATGCAACATATTATGTCTAATATATATAATATATATTTCATATATAATATTATGCAACAGAATATTAATTGAAAATCGCAACATTTCAATGTATGATCTTGGTTACATCTGTATCAAGGTACTTATGAACATGATTTGGCTACATACGATAAAATTATTAAAAGCTGTTAAACTTATCAGTGCTTGATAGCTCAATTAGTTAGCACGTATGTTCCTTTCATGCGTCTCTTTTGTTAGTAGGTTCGAATCCACATACAAGTTTTGTTTATGTATAGCCTGATTTTTTTAATTCTCTTTAAATTAAAATGGGACTGCGATTTATAACGTATGCGTATTTAGCGGAACATCGTAGTCATTTAGAGCTATTCTGAGAAAATATTAGCTCGTTTAACTTTGTAGACACAGACTAACACGAGTCAATGGGACTATTATATTCTGATTGCATAATATTATAATATTCTGTTGCATAATATTATATATGAAATATATATTATATATATTAGACATAATATGTTGCATAATAATATCGTCATTGTATTCATTTTTTGGATAAAATCTTTATTTACGTTACATGTATGAGCATGGGTCACGAGTTAACACGACTCCAAAGGCACAGGTAGACATGAGTCTAGAACTAAGAAAAAACATGGTTTGAGCAACTGATGAAGCATCGTTTAGTCACAGAGAGCTATTCTATCAGCGGGAGAGTTTGTAGAAACACGTTAACGCGAGTACATGTAACTAAACAGCATGTAAACATGTTAACATTGATGGAAACATGTTAACACGGGTCCACAACCACAGCAAGGCATGTTTTAACTGACAAAGATATTAAAACAGACTGCTTCGTTTGGAGTTCTGAGTAGCTCAGTTAGATAAGATGATTGATACGTGTGTGAAACCTTTTCACTACACGGGTTCGAATCCTGTTAAAGACATGTAAATTCTAATTTTTTTTATTTACTTTGGTTATATACTGTTCTGCTACACAGATATTAAAATCAATAATGCACACAATGACACTGACACCAACTAATAATAATCTTTATTTGGTATGGACATGTTTTGTTGCTGTGAAAAAGTGACGAATCTGCCAATCTGCAAACGGGAATAGCTTACATCTGGAAAGGGACACCAGTTAACACGGTCACCAGTTAAACCGTAACACCTGCATTCAGTTGAATTATGAAGGCTGATCAATGACTGGAGATCTGTGATTGTTCATCAGTTTCTTCTAGAGTTTCTGCTGGAGATCAAACTCTTCAGATCCATCATGGGTAACACACACGCTGCTGGAGATCAGGATTTGTCTACAGAATGCAGGTATTAGACCTACACTTGACATTTCATATGATTATTTTCTACAGGATATTATATTTACTCTCTGTTAGTTGTGTTTTTAATCTGTCTGAATATTAACACATACAGGCAGCAAGATTGTGTACAATCATCATGAAAAGTATCATGAAGTGCTGTTTAAACAGTGTTTTAATGATGAAATGTTGAGTAAATCTGCTGTGTTGACTCCAGTGTGTGCAGCGCTGAACTTTAATCTTCTCTGTTTTAGTTCAGTTCATCAGAAGAGAGCAGAAGCAGAGCCCAGCTGTGTTTCTATGAAGAGTGACGCGTCTATGGGTGTACCAATAACATTTAAGAGTGAAAACACAGGACCTGCTGTCAGGTAGATCATCTCTTTAATATCTGCAACTGATGAGTATTTTCATAATAAATGAATCAGGTAATTAGTGTTGTGGATCTGTTGGGTTTCAGATGTTAGATGTTGTATCTGAGCTCTGCAGGATAGTGCTTGAAGATCTCCGCTTTACACTTCAGGCCACAATTGATGGTGTTAACAAACCAATCAGCGCTTTATTAATAGTTAGTGAGGTAGAAGGTGGGTTTAGGTTTTGGGTCCACAGTAAGATCATACTGTATGACTACTAATGAGCAGTTCATATGTTCACATTACACAGTTAATAAGCCGGTAGTTAATAGTATGAATTGTGAGCTAAACTTAAGTGTTCCCGATCTCCTGCCATAAAGGGCTTTTCCTGCACACTTTCCCCTGCTGTTTTTGTGCTGTACTGATCAGCCATTCCTCTGATCTGAGTCTGTTTTCACTGAAGCGTAGTCATCATCATGTTGTGTTGGCCTCATAGATGCTGCTGATCAACACATTTGGTTTCTAGAATTGATATTTCTCGAGTTCTCCTGCTCATTCAGTCATGATAGATGATGGTAAATGAACTTGTCTTGCTGTCCTCAAAGTCTGGACTGGAGCTCTGCAGACAAACCCCCAATGAGTGACCTTCTGAAGACTGAGTGATGAGGAGGAGGATAAGGGGAGCTGCTGGAGGCGGGAATAACAGTCAGCTGACACAGTGCAGTTTATACTGCTGCTTATATAGTCATGTGATGATGATTGACTCGCCTGAATGATTAAGCTCCTCCCACACCTACACTGTGGACTTCATTCAGTGATTCGATGATTAGTTTCAGCTCTAATCTGCTCTAATAGTGCTGCATTTCTGTTGGGCTTTCTCTACTAGAAATGAGCCTTGATCTGTGTTTGCTGATATTTTCCACATTCAGACAGTTTCTGTTCAAATATAAAGGAAATTAACTTAAGTATTTTTGTAAATGAAGAATGAATAATATTAGGTTTGTGCAGTGTGTGCAGCGCTCAACTTTAATCTTCTCTGTTTTAGTTCAGTTCATCAAAAGAGAGCAGAAGCAGAGCTCAGCTGTGTGTCTATGAAGAGTGACGCGTCTATGAATCCACCAATAGAATTTAAGAGTGGAAACACAGGACCTGCTGTCAGGTAGATCATCTCTACACACACATGATTACACTGCAGCATTTATATGATCCTGTGTTTCTAGAAGATCAGACATTAACAAGTGTTACAATTACAGGAGACTTTAAAACTAAATGTCCACACACTCACATCTGATCATTAGTGAAGTACTAATAAAGCATTAATACTCAAACTGTTAGAGTTAGAGGAGTGAGTTTACCAGCTTTTACAATAGTCAGCAAAGTGTGGACAATCAAGAGAAAGATTTTAGACGAGATGAATGAACAAGTTATGTGAGACAAACACACCACACAGTCTTTATTGTAACGGAGGCCAGCAAGTGAAGTGCTGTGCAGGTAAACCTCACTCCTCTGACCTCTAAAGCTGCTCTAGTGACAGACGCCAGAGGCCATGGTCTTTAGCCTCCTTGGTAGAGCAACCGACTCCCATGCAGAAGGTAGCCGGTTGGATCCCTGCTCGGAGCGGGTTGGGTGGTGTAGGACCGGCAGTGTTACACTTGTGCTCTCTCACATTTTCATCCTAAAAGATTTTAAATGTCTTCAGTGAGCATCCAGCATCATTATGAATAAAGGATATCAAATGATTGAAGTGTTACATTTAATAAATGACAAGTACTATTAAATGTTTACAGCATTTTGAGCAGTACAAGAGATCAGTGTGTGGTGTTTAAATTAAATCTGATTAAATCTGTGTATTGTGTCTCAGCTGGTTCAGAGAAAACACACATGGCTTCACTAGAGGATCTTTACACTGGCACTCATTGACTCTTTGTGTTGTTGTTGTTCCTGCAGTGTGGATAGAGATGGTCAGACTGGAGACCTGCAGCAGGATTCACTCCAACCAGAACATGATGAACTTCAGAGAGTCAAAGAGCAGCACAAAACCAGCATGAAGAACAAGTATGAGAGATTATTTGAGGGAATCAACCATGGAGAGACTCAAACCCTCCTGAACAGGATCTACACACAGCTCTACATCATAGAAGGAGAGAGTGAAGGAGTGAATGAAGAACATGAGGTTTTACAGATGGAGAAAAGAGCCAGAACAAAACCCTCACAACACACTCCAGTCTACTGCAATGACATCTTTAAAGCCTCAGCTGGAGCAGGACATGAGGAACAGATCAAGAAGGAGAAAGCCCAGATCAAGACTGTTCTCACTAAAGGCATCGCTGGAATCGGGAAAACCGTCTCTGTGCAGAAGTTCATTCTGGACTGGGCCGAGGGAAAAGACAATCAGGATGTAGATTTCATGTTTGTGCTTCCATTTCGAGAGCTGAACTTAATCAGAGATCATCAGTACAGTCTTCACAGACTTCTGCTGGACTTTCATCCTAAACTTGAAGATCTGGAGCCCAAGATTTATGAGCAGTGTAGAGTTGTGTTCATCTTTGATGGTCTGGATGAAAGCAGAATCACACTCAACTTTTCAGATGAGGAGAAAGTTTGTGCTGTGACTGAACCTTCATCAGTGGCTGTGTTGATGCGGAGCCTCCTGAAAGGAGATCTGCTTCCCTCTGCTCTCATCTGGATCACCTCCAGACCAGCAGCAGCCCATCAGATCCCCTCCACATACATCAAGCGTCTGACAGAAATTCAGGGATTCACTGAGCCTCAGAAGGAGGAATATTTCAGGAAGAGAATTAGCGACGAGCATCAAGCCAGCAGAATCATCTCCCACATCAGAAGAGCAAGAAGCCTCCAGATCATGTGCCACATACCCGTCTTCTGCTGGATCTCCTCCACTGTGCTTCAGAAGCTCCTGGAAGAAGATGTGAGTGCAGAAATCCCTCAAACTCTGACTGAGATGTACATCCACTTCCTGCTGATTCAGATCAACATGAGGAAGCAGAAGTATGAAGAGAGAGATCCAGAGAAACTCCTGCAGTCCAACAGAGGAGTGATTCTCAAACTTGCTGAAGTGGCTTTCAGACAGCTGATGAAGGGCAATGTGATGTTTTATGAGGAGGACCTAATTGAGAGCGGCATAGACGTCACTGACGCCTCAGTGTATTCTGGGATCTGCACTGAGATCTTCAAGGAGGAATCTGTGATTCATCAGAGGAAAGTCTACAGCTTCATCCATCTCAGCTTTCAGGAGTTTCTGGCTGCTTTCTTTGTGTTTTACTGCCATTTAACAGAGAACAGAGAACCGCTGAGGGTGATTTATGACAGTGAATATTCATATAATCAATATCTACAGTCCAGCTCTGAGAAGTCTCTGTATGATCTGCTCAGTTCAGCAGTAGTTAAAGCTGTCTGGAGTAGTAATGGTCATCTGGATCTGTTCTTGCGGTTTCTGCTGGGCGTCTCACTGGATTCCAATCAGAGACTCTTCCAGGATCTGCTGACACACACGGAGGAGAGCTCAGAGAACATCAGGAGAATCACACAGTACATTAAAGACGAGATCAAGAGAGGTAAACATCTCTCAGCTGAAAGATCCATCAATCTGTTCCTCTGTCTGCTGGAGGTGAAAGATCAGACTCTGGCCAGAGAGATTCAGGAGTTTGTGAAATCAGACAAACACTCAGAGGAGGAACTCACTCCTGCTCACTGCTCAACAATCTCCTACATGATTGAGATGTCAGAGGAGCCGCTGGATGAGTTAGACTCTAATAAATTCAACACATCAGATGTGGGAAGACGGAGACTGATAGCAGCTGTGAGAAACTGCAGAAGAGCTCTGTGAGTATTCATTGATTGATCACAGAAGACACACATCAGTCTGCACTGAAGACTCAGATCAGTTTAGTGAATCACTGCCCTGCTTTAACAGAAAATCTTTAGCTGGCCATATCGTCCCCCTGTAAGATCGCTGATACACCATATTACTGCATGGGGACGCGGCGGCAGTGTTCTGTTTCCTTATTTGCTCATTTATTTCAGCATTTCTAAACGTATTTAACAAACTTTTCTTGACTTTTTACTCACACAAACAACATTTGTACTTATTTAATAATCTACTTCATTTGCTTTACAGTTTATCCTGGAAAATAACTCAAATCCCTGTAAATCCCTGTGCTCCACCAGCTGAATAGGACATTTGTTGATGTGTATTTGCTCAAATCTAACACAGTGTTGCCCTTGGATAATTGTGTTTGTTTTTTGATCAGAGAAATAGTGTAATTTTAGACACAGTATTGCCGTCTCGCTGCAGACATGCCTGTAATATTACATTTACTGTAGGCCTAAACACTAATCTTTACACTGAGCTCAGTAAAATGCTCTCTGATTAGTTATTAATAATCTGTTCAATAATTCATTACAGTCACGTGAATGGGGAAATACAGGTTTAGTTGAGTTAAATGTAGTTTAAATAAATCAATCAATAAAAAGAGCAGATTTAAATGAAATAATATTCTTGTTCTGAAAATGCCCATGTGTCTGGAGTGTGTCAGCAATTCTTGCAGTTCACTACAGTTTTGAGTCTGACTCCAAATCCAGTCCTCCATGGGTTAATACATTTGATTTCCAGTGATCATGGCTGTGTGATTTTGTTGTCAGCACATTCAACTGTGTAAAGAACAAAGTATTTAATAAGAATATTTCATTCATTCAGATCTAGGATGTGTTATTTTAGTGTTCCCTTTATTGTTTGAGCAGTATTTATATATATAGTTTATTTCCAGTGTTACTTTTATCACTGTAGACTGGACTCATGAACACTCAACACTACTCATTTCTTACTGCTGATTTTGTTGCTCTTTGTCCTCCACACAGGCTACAGCGCTGTGAACTCACTGTTCAGTGCTGTGAGAGTTTGTCTTCAGCTCTACAATCCTCAAACTGTGTGCTGAGAGAGCTGGACCTGAGTAACAATGACCTGCAGGATTCAGCAGTTAAGCTTCTCTCTGATGGACTGAAGAGTCAACACTGTAAACTGGAGACACTAAGGTTTGAGTTCAAACACCTGATTGATTGATTGATTGATTGATTGATTGATTGATTGATTGATTGATTTTTTTTGTTTCGTTACATCAGACAGATCACATTAACAGTGTGTTTTTAGTCATGTGTGCTCTTTCTCAGACTGATGACATGTAAACTCACTGCCGATTCTTGTGAGAGTTTGTCTTCAGCTCTACAATCCTCAAACTGTGTCCTGAGAGAGCTGGACCTGAGTAACAATGACCTGCCGGATTCAGGAGTGAAGCTTCTCTCTGATGGACTGAAGAGTCAACACTGTAAACTGGAGACACTGAGGTAAATGATTCTCCACTCTACAATAACTACAGTAAGACAGTATCATATTAGAGCTCTTCATGCTTGAACATGTTAACCCTGGGTGATACTAAACCCCAGATAACAGGAATTCTGGTTTATCAGTAATTATGTTTCACACTGCTCATATTATACCTGTAGTAAATATTGTGTTTGTCCTCTACACAGGCTACAGTGGTGTAAACTTACTGTTCAGTGCTGTGAGAGTTTGTCTTCAGTTCTACAATCCTCAAACTGTGTGCTGAGAGAGCTGGACCTGAGTAACAATGACCTGCAGGATTCAGGAGTGAAGAAGCTCTCTGATGGACTGAAGAGTCAACACTGTAAACTGGAGACACTGAGGTCTGAGTTTAAACACCTTATTGATTGATTGATTGATTGATTTTTTTTTGTTTTGTTACATCAGACTGATCACATTAACAGTGTGGTTTTAGTAATGTGTTCTTCTTTCTCAGATTGGCCATGTGTAATCTCACTGTTCAGTGCTGTGAGAGTTTGTCTTCAGCTCTACAATCCTCAAACTGTGTGCTGAGAGAGCTGGACCTGAGTAACAATGACCTGCAGGATTCAGGAGTGAAGCTTCTCTCTGATGGACTGAAGACTGTGGACTGTAAACTGGAGACACTGAGGTAAATGATTCTCCACTCTACAATAACTACAGTCAGACAGCTTCATATTAGAGCTCTTTATGCTTGAACATGTTAACCCTGGGTGTTACTAAACCCCAGATAACAGGAATTCTGGTTTATCAGTGATTATGTTTCACACTGCCCATACTATACCTGTAGTTAACCCTCAGGGGTTTGAGGTGATTTTGGGACCCCTGAGATGTTTTGACATGCCCTGACATCTGTGCTGATTTCAGCTACTTATTACACAGAACTGGCCAAAATGTGTTTTATTTGTATTCAACACAAACTGAGCTACAATAATATGTGAGAGTATTGATGTACATGCTTGTGTTTTAGAAATAAATATTATGTGTGGTTAATAGGTTTTGGAGAAACAAATGTAGCTGAAATAAGACCCAAAAACCCAGGCCCGGATTAGGAACTCAGGGGCCCCTGGGCACATTGTCTTGTAAGGCACCCTAACTGGCCGCACCCCTATAGTTGAATTTAAAAAATAAGAATAATATAATAATTTTTAAATAAAATGAATCTATAATTTGTTGCCCACATATTTAAATAAATGATATATAGTACATATGTATTTATAGTCTACAAAGATTTAACTTATTTTTCAAAGCATTGAATAAAAATACTAATAAAAC
This sequence comes from Danio rerio, assembly GCF_052040795.2. Classification (NCBI taxonomy): domain Eukaryota; kingdom Metazoa; phylum Chordata; class Actinopteri; order Cypriniformes; family Danionidae; genus Danio; species Danio rerio. The sequence continues at coordinate 62,016,860 of NC_141024.2, forward strand.
TATAAATATATATATTCTGGGCCTTTCTCTCTCTCTCTCCCTCTCTCTCTCCTTTTCTGTCTTTCTCTCACACGATGAATCCAGTCCGCGCTGCGCTGCCATTAGCCTCCTCCGCCTGGTTTATGCTAGCTACTCATCATTTAAAGTTACCATAACGTCTTCTTCTGTACCCTCATTCTCCTGATCAAGGGGCTGTTTAAAGATAGTGTGTATGGAAAATGCCTCAATAAAGATGCCTCCTCTTTCTCTCGCGTTTGCTAAATCCACTTGTCCACTCATTTTTGATCTATGACCAATACTAACGTTACACTACAGTCCGCTCAGTTTAGTGCGGGTTATTACAAAACTGACGTTTCCGCGCTTGACCAATTACAGTATTCTGTTTAGTTAAAGAAAAAAAGCAGTTTAAATATAATAATAATATTAATATGTGATCGCGATTTTTTTGCTCAGAGGAAATACAGTTATCTGAGCAATATAGTTTTTGCAGAGAGGGAGGCACCTATAAGGCTAAACATTATTAAATACCCACAAGACACTTGTGACTTTATATCACATTTGCGTTATTTTTAAAAAATGTTTCCTTCCTGTTAAAAATAAATATATTTCCAATCTGATATGTAATGGGGAGAAAAAAAAGTAGCACGAGTTCAGCTGATGGTGGATTCGAATTGAGTTTATAATTAATCGCGTCAAAAAATGGAACTGTGCGCCTTACAAGGTGCGCCACTGCGGCTGTACTGTTCAGCAACTCTTTACTCATCTTGTCTCTATCAATCAGGCATCCAACTACATGCGCTATTTGCAATTAGCCAAAAAAGACACTCCGAAATTGTCTTTTTTTCTCTCCTCTTGCAGGGGCCCCTAGTGCGCATGGGCCCCTGGGCCTGTGCCTATAAGGCCCATTGGTTAATCCAGCCCTGCAAAAACCACACTGAATGTGCCTGAACAAGACTTTAGAGTAAGCAGTCTTGTAGACTAGAATATTTACTGCACAATTATGTGAAAATTATTCTGTTCTCTCATTCAGAGAAAACATTACAATGATCTACGTTTTTTTAAGTTTGTTTTGGGTGATCTCAGCTGTATGTGTGAGTGACAATGCTCATGAATAATTCACACCTGAGAGACAACAGACACTCCCCCACTCACCCATCAAGGGCAGTGTACAGCAATGTCCATCTGCAGAAGCTAGCCCAAACTAAATGCTTGTTGTGTTACTGCTGTGTGACCATGTAAACACTCTGGGTGAACAATATACAGTGCTCAGCATATATAAGTACACCCCTCACTAATCTCTCTTTTACATTCATATTTTAATAGGAAGCTCTACAGTATTATATTTGTGCATATACAATAGATTAGCCAAATCTGGAGCTCATCTAACAAAATAACTCATGATAACAGTCTAAAAACAAGTACAACCACATCTATGTGCTATAGAAAAATATTAAATACAAAATTAAAAAGAGGAAAAATTAAGAGAAGCAAAACAATGGAAAAATCTGAAAATTCGTAGTTTTTTTTGCAGTATTTAGCCTGAATTTAATTGCATTCTTTCAATTTCTGAATATGTTTGGTGACTAAAATATGATGTTCATGAATAAATCTGTTTAATAAATGTGTTCTGTTTAAATGCAGCAGAATACACTGCCTATATTGACTGAGAAATGGAGGAAAGTCTTGGTTTTCAGAATGGGCTGTCCTCCTTTATGCTGAGCGCTGTATGTGACTTATACAGCCGCACATATAATATATATTTGAAATGGTGTAAAACGTGTTCGCCAAACTCTCTTGTGCATTATTCCAGCATTTAATAATCATTTCTGAATGAGTCTGAGACACTGAAGTAGAGGAATGACAAACTCTTTAAACACAAGAATAAATCAGATTTAAACATGAAAAACAATTACTGTAAATCTAAATCATATTTGAAGACCTTTAATATAGATTTCACTAATAGTTGCAGTCTTAGTTCACTGTTTGAAAACTTTACCAGGTTCAACTACAATAAAATAACTAAAAATATATATAATAACACGTGTAACATGTCATGCTCTGTAACCTTCTACAGATGATGTCGAGTCCTTGTTGAGTGTGTGAGTGTGTGTGTTTGCTGATGCGAGGGCTCGATCAATAAGGAGAGCTGATCAGGATGAGTGTGTTCATCACTGCTGTTGACATGAGCAGAAACAGCAGTCAGCATCTTCACAACACAAAGAGATGTGTGATTGTCCAACTGTGTGATGTGGACTATTGCTGTGTTTGTAGATTGTCTGGCTGTATGGTGACAGAGGAAGGCTGTGGTTTTCTGTCTTCAGCTCTGACTTCAAACCCCTCACACCTGAGAGAGCTGGATCTGAGCTACAATCATCCAGGAGATTCAGGAGTCAAGCTGCTCTCTGAACAACTGGAGGATCCAAACTACACACTGGACAAACTCAAGTATGTGGAGCATCACTGGCCGTGTGCTTTTACACTGAATGGCTTTAAAAAGACACTAGAAAGCTCTTTTGTGATCAGCTTCAGTTTTCTGTGAGGGTTATGGGGTGAGGACAGACAGAAGATACAGCTTGTAGAGTATTCCAGTCATGTCTATGAAGAGCAAATCATTGAGTGTGAAATGAATCTCCTCTGTAAATGTTGGAGTGTATTGGCTCAGTTACAGTGACATTAAGCAGGACACACTGTACAGTTTCAGCATTTGAGCTGAGCAGAGAAACTTCTTCCTCCATTTCTGCTGAAGAATCCTACAATATCAGGTCAGGAATAGGGTTGGGGATTGAAGATGGATTCAGATTCTGGAATCAGACACTTGGATTAATGTTCAGACTCTTGTTCTAAAATCAACATCTGGATTCCTCTTCTCTGTGCACACATGTGTATTTTTCACTTGCTAATCTGTCAGGAACTTGGGCGCTGGCGAGCAGCTTTAATAATCTGAACATAGTTTAGAGATGGACTGCAACATGTGCTCAAAGGCTGCATGTGCTGAAGAACGATGGCAAAGCTAAGTGTGATCACTGTAATAAATGAATGTTGCAGCAGGGTGTCTCCATCAACATGAGCAGTATCTGCGCTCGCTTCACCAACAGCAGAGGAAAAGAACGCACTGTGTTACATTCATTGTGGATCCCGGCTCAACCAACAAGTGTTGTGTGTTTTAGCTCAAGAGTTTGGAGCGTGTAGCTGAGCAGCTCAGTGCTAGCTTTAGCTTATTAGCTGAGGGGGAAACGAAACAGCTCATTCTCTCCATCTGTGTGTGTTTACAGTCTGGATCATGGAGGACACACGAGGATTACAGCAGGACCACGCAAATGTAGGACTACACACACACACACACACACACACACACTATGGAACAAAATCAATGCCTAAAGTCTTGAATTAAAAAGCTTGTTGAATATCACAAACTGAAAAAAATAATACACCGTATTAACAAGTTCTTGCATTTTAATGACTTGAATTCCAGGGTTTGTATTTTTAGGTCCTGAAATTTAACATATCTGTTTATTTAAGCTGTGAATATTTCAACGAAAAATATTTCAAACACGTTTTCATACTTAAAAATTTAATAATTCATATTCAATTTTCAGATTTCACTTACAAAATATTCAATACCCTTTAAAAATACGATGTATAATATTCAAAAGGTCATTTTCAGTTCATTTTATTTCAGTTCTAATATTCGCTTCCATAAATTCAGTGGATCAAATTCGACTGATAAAATTCAACTTTACATCTGGGAACTGCAGGAGAAGCAATAGATTGCAGAGTGAAGATCGCCAGCTGCTCTAGCTTTCACCAGCAGGTGGAGATGGAATAATGTAAGATTTTTAACCCAGTAAACAGGTGAGAAAAAGGCTAATAAAGGCAAAAAAGTAGCATTTAATTTTAATATCAATGCATTGGACATTATAAATGATAAAAAGTATGAGTAAAATGAGTAAATGAGGTTTTAGTCATCTATATTTGCCCTTATGTAACGGAAGCCAGCTGGTGATCGCGTAAAGCTCACTCCTTGGATCCAGGGACAGACGTTGTTCTGCAATCTTATCGGAGCTTGTCTCCCATGCTGGCTCGTTACCTGCTCGGACCGGTGCGGTTACTTGCACATAAACCGTCTTTTGATGAATATGATGTTAAGGGCTAAGAACAATTACGAACAAAGATTTTCAAAACCAGGGAGATTTTATGAGAATGTCACTAAACAGTTTACTTGGAAATGTTAAACAGAGTTCAGGTATGATTTAAGGTTGGTTATGGATGGGGCGTCTGATTTAAAATAATTTATCATGCAAATGCATTAAAGAAGCGTCTTCAGTTATTATTTAAACGCAGCTATGTCAGGATTGGGATAGGTTATAATTTCATTATTTAAATTATGATTGTTATTATTATTAGGTTATTTAATGACATGTATTTGGGCTATTGCGCTTAAATAAGTCATCCGTGATTCTAAATTAATATTTCTATTTATCCTTTTTAGCTATCACTTTGGTATCGTTTTCTCTTCTTTTTTTCGATTTTTTGTGGTTCTGCCACGGTTAAACGTTTGCAAAATGTCTTTAGTTTGTCCAGATTATCGCTTTTCCTCTAAAATAGAGACAAAGCAGAAGGAAAATGAATGAATTAATGAATTAATGAAATAATTGACGTTTTCATGCATGTGCGGTGCGACTTGCTCACGACAAATTCGAACGAGTGGCCGCGAGCTCCGGTGGCCGGTCAGAGCCAGCGCCGCATATCAAACTGATTAAGAGATGCTGGATGGCTGCCAATATATGATAGGAATTCTTCCAAAGTTTCAGATGACATCTGGGCGTGTGCATAATAATGTAAAATGAAAGTGAAAGTCATGACATTTGGCCAAGCATAAGAATAGCCTACAAGAGTGTTTCGATTATTATATTAATCATGACATATGTCATGCTTGGGCTTATATGAATAACACCTGGCTGTTTACCATGTCCGAAAGTGGAGCTGACGTCGGCGAGAAATTGCTTGTATAATTGTAAAAAGAGTGATGAATATTAATGGATTTCTTATATCTGTCATTTCTGATAATATAATTGATTTAACTAGTGTGAGCTTATGAGTTTCCAACACAGCAAAAATGCATCCAGAATCCTAAACCAATAACTTTGTCAAGCAAAAATTATGATTTTATAGGCTACTGATTTTTTTTTTAAACAATAAAAAAGAAACTATTAGCTACCCTAGCAATTGTTTATTTAAATATGATCATCTCAAAATATAAAATAAAAACATAATGGTTTGACTTTGTGAAATCATAAAACAGACTTGCAAAAAAGAGTTAATAGAATAAATGAGCAAATACATTCTCTCCAGTAGATGGCGATCAAAGCTCAGTTATACCCCATGAGGATGAACATTGAGCTGCTTTGCAGGAACCCCTCAACCACGCATGTCAAATCACGCATTCTAAACATAATCTTATGAAACTAGCTCAAGTGACAACTATATTAAATTTAAACCAGTTTAAATAAGTTTATATGTTTAATAACTGCAAAAAAGATCAACATTGCTAATCATAAAATACAAACGTTCGCTGCAAAGTTATAAATAACGGTTTTCTCATTTAATAAAAACAAATTAAAGTCAGTTATAACTGCCTATTATCAAACCACAGACGACTCATTTTATTACTTATCATTGGCTGCGACATTGCCACTTTTGCGTTCATACCTTTTTCTCGCCTATAGGTTTTTAAATGATGAAAATGTATAACCTATCCCAGTCCTGACATAGCTGCGTTTAAACAGCGCAAACATTACTCCTTATAGTTATGCCATATTAGACGGTTCTGTGTGAACAACTAAAGACGCTCCTTTAATGCATTCGCACATTATATTAAATTATTTTAAATCAGACGCCCCATCCATAACCAACCTTAAATCATACCTGAACTCTGTTTAACATTTCCAAGTAAACTGTTTAGTGACATTCTCATAAAATCTCCCTGGTTTTGAAAATCTTTGTTCGTAATTGTTCTTAGCCCTTAACATCATATTCATCAAAAGACGGTTTATGTGCAAGTAACCGCACCGGTCCGAGCAGGTAACGAGCCAGCATGGGAGACAAGCTCCGATAAGATTGCAGAACAACGTCTGTCCCTGGATCCAAGGAGTGAGCTTTACGCGATCACCAGCTGGCTTCCGTTACATAAGGGCAAATATAGATGACTAAAACCTCATTTACTCATTTTACTCATACTTTTTATCATTTATAATGTCCAAAGCATTGATATTAATATTAAATGCTACTATTGTGCCTTTATTAGCCTTTTTCTCGCCTGTTTACTGGGTTAAAAATCTTACATTATTCCATCTCCACCTGCTGGTGAAAGCTAGAGCAGCTGGCGATCTTCACTCTGCAATCTATTGCTTCTCCTGCAGTTCCCGGATGTAAAGTTGAATTTTATCAGTCGAATTTGATCCACTGAATTTATGGAAGCGAATATTAGAACTGAAATAAAATGAACTGAAAATGACCTTTTGAATATTATACATCGTATTTTTAAAGGGTATTGAATATTTTGTAAGTGAAATCTGAAAATTGAATATGAATTATTAAATTTTTAAGTATGAAAACGTGTTTGAAATATTTTTCGTTGAAATATTCACAGCTTAAATAAACAGATATGTTAAATTTCAGGACCTAAAAATACAAACCCTGGAATTCAAGTCATTAAAATGCAAGAACTTGTTAATACGGTGTATTATTTTTTTCAGTTTGTGATATTCAACAAGCTTTTTAATTCAAGACTTTAGGCATTGATTTTGTTCCATACACACACACACACACACACACACACACACACACACTCACACACACACACAAACTCTCACACACAGACACATGCGCAAACAGCAGTGAACACACGCATGCCCACATACAATCTAACACACAAACACACTCTCACACACACACTCTCTCTCTCTCTCACACACACACACACACACACACACACACACACACATGTTTGTTTTTGTGAAAAGTGGGGACATTACATAGGTTTCCATTCATTTTATACTGTCCAAACTGTATATTGTATTGCCCTCACCCCACCCCACCCCTAAACCCAACCATCACAGGAGACTGTGTGCAGCTTTACTCTCTGATTAAACTCATTCAGTGTGATTTATAAGCATTTTGAGAAATGAGGACGTCACCAATGTCCTCATATTTCACCTCCTTTTTGTAATACCTGTGTCATACCCATGTCATTATACAGATTTGTGTCCTGATATGTCACAAAAACACGTACACACACACACACACACACACGTACGCACATACTCTCTCACACACACATGCACACATTCACTCACATACGCACACACACATACACACACACACTCTCTCTCACACAGACACACGCACTCACATACACATTCTCTCTCACACAAAAACACACACAGACACACTCGCACACACATATTCTTTCTCACACACTCTTTCACACACACACAGACACACACACAAACAAATATGAACACACACACACAAACAGTCTATCTCACACACACATACTCTTTTTCTCTCTCACACACACACACTCTCACACACAGACACATGCGCAAACAGCAGTGAACACATACAATCGCATGCGCACATACAATCTAACAAACACACACACACACACACACACACTCTCTCTCTCTTTCTCTCTCTCACACACATGCGCCTGTACACAGGCACACGCACACAGCTGTGGTTATAAATGTGTGTGTTCTTGTGTTCAGATGTTTGTTTCCTCACTCTGGATCCAAACACAGCAAACACTCGTCTCATTCTGTCTGAGGAGAACAGAGAGGTGAAGCATGTGAGAGAGAATCAGCCGTATCCTGATCATCCAGACAGATTTGATGGTGTTTATCAGGTGTTGTGCAGAGAGAGTGTGTGTGGACGCTGTTACTGGGAGATTGACTGGAGTGGAGATGATGGTGTGTGTATATCAGTGTCATATAAGAGCATCAGGAGGAAGAGAGGAGGTGTTGAGTGTTGGTTTGGATCTAATGCTCAGTCCTGGAGTTTGAGCTGCTCTTCCTCCAATTTCTCATTCAGACACAATAACACACGCACTGATCTCCCAGTGAAGGCGCTCAACAGGAGAATAGGAGTGTTTGTGGATCACAGTGCAGGAACTCTGATCTTCTACAACATCTATAGAGACACAATGAGCCTCATCCACTCAGTCCAGACCACATTCACTGAGCCACTCTGCCCTGGGTTTAGGATTTATCCTGGATCATCAGTGAAACTGAGCTGAAGACTGACGAGAGATTTACCTAGAATCCTCTACAGGAGCAGTCAGCAGCAGTGTGTGTGATTGTGTGTGTGTGTGTGTGTATGTGTGAGAGAGAGAGAGAAAGAGAGAGTGTGTGTGTCAGTATGTGAGTAAAAAAAGAGATCTGTTTGTGCGTGTATGTGTGCATGTGTTCACTGCTCTGTGTGTCTCTATATTACACGTGCGTGTGCTAGTGTGTGTGTGTATGCGTGAGTGTGTGCGTGTGTCTGTGTTTGTGCGTGCATGTGTGTGTGTGTGAGAGAGTCTGTATTCGTGTGTGTACATGCATGCTTGTGTGTTTGTTTGAGAGAGTGTCATTTGTGTTCACAGCTACAGCAGCATGTAATATTCTCCACTGCAAGTGTCCTCCTCTTCTCATCAATGCTGCTTTATAGATCATTCTCCATTCTGCTTTCATGACTTCTTCTACTGCCAGTGTGTTTCTCCATACCGTGTCAGTTCTGTCTTTTAAAATGTGCTCGTTATTTATTTCCACAATATCTCTGTCAAATATTTCACCTTCGGCTGAACTAACATCAGCACTTTCATTAAAACACAGTGATGGACTATTATCCCCAACATCTCCAACAACAGCTTCAATTCTGATATCAGGGAAAACTCCTCGTCATCTGGGATAAAAAGATCCCGACTAGAACTCTCCAGCAGTGTTTTTCATTCAACATCACACTCAGTTTATCTCAGAGTTCCTGTGCAAACCTTACTGATCCTATTCCCATACATTTAGCAAGATTCACTCAGTCCAGTGCCTGCTTTTATCAACAATGTCTCTCAATCGTGGCATTGTTTTGGACACTGATATGTCCATCAATCCTGGAGTGTCATCTCCTGACAAAAACCACCGGCTCTTCAAGACTCTTGGGCCCAAACAATAGTCTCTGGATGACCTGCAGTCTATACGCTGCTCCTCTACTCACAAGATCAACCAAGCCTTGACCTCCTTCATCTCTTGGTGAGAAGAGAACACTTTGAGGGATCCAATGTAGGTTGTCCCAGAACAAATTGACCATCTCTCTTTGAAGATTCGGTAGTAAACCAATAGCGGGTCTCCACACGCCAGCTTGTGCCATATAGAGGATCCAGCAAGCTGTTAACTATAAGTGTGCGGCCTCTATACGATAACTGGGGAAGTAACCATTTCCATTGTTGTAGAAGACCTTGGATTTTCTCAAGCGTACCATTCCAGTTCTTCTGAACACAGTCATCTTCACCCGAGGTATTTCAAGCCTCCTTTCTTCCATGTCAAACCTCCAGGTAACTTGGGAGGGACACCGCTCCAGCTGCCCACAAGCAGGGCTTCACTCTTTCCCCAGTTGACTTTAGCAGAGGAGATCTTCTGAAAATCACTTACAATAAAATCCAGTTTCTGAATATCTTCCGCATTCGATATGAAACAACAACATCATCAGCACAAGCAGAAAGATGCAGAGAAACGTCACAATAAGGAACACACACACCCTTTATCTCAGAGCTTAGTTTATTCAGCACAGGTTGGATAGGCAGTGTGTACAACATCCCCGACACAGCACATCCCTGTCTAACTCCTCTCTGTACTGTAAAAGCAGCACTCAGACCACCGTCGACTTTTAATACACTTTGAATGTCTCTGTACAAAACATTGATCATATTTACAGAAGCTGGGCTCAAACCAAACATTTCTAAAAGCTTTATTAAATATTCATGTTGTATACGGTCAAACGCTTTCTCTTGCTCTAAAGAGATCAGTCCACAATTAATACCCAATTACTTCTAAAACATCTCTAACCAAATAAACATTGTCAAAAACTGATCTATTCACTATATAATAATGTTGATCTTGGTGTATTACTTGACCTATTACCTTACTCAATCGTGTAGCTGATGCCTTTGACAGTATTTTATAATGGGTGCAGTAAAGTGATGCAGGTCTCCAGTTGCTTCCTCTTTGCAAGTCTCCTTTATTGTTAACACAGTTATTACAGCTCTTCTGCAGCTTAATGGGAGTAAACCTTTATTCAAACTGTCATCAAGAACCAAAAGAACATCATCACCTATCACAGACCACAAAGATTTACAGAAATCTACTGGGATTCATCAATAGCTGGAGTCTTTCCACTTCCCATTCTCATTACCGCTGTGTATAATTCACTCTGTGACAATGAGAGCTCAAGCATGGCATTAGAGTCTTCATCAGTGTTTGGGAGATCTTTAACTTCTATATGATCTGTATAATTCTGAATAAAAGTGAACTGCATGTTTACGTATGTCACTGGATTATAAAGTTCCTCTCCTGCATTATTGTTTAGTGAATGAATAATTCCACTTAGACCATTTTTCTGTTCTAGACTAATAAAGCTTAGAAGGAGCCTCCATTTGTGTAATGTTTATTAAACCTGAATGAATGAATGCTCCTTGTGCTTTCACTCCTCAAAGATCAGCCAGCAAATCTGTGTTTGATTTCCGGGTTTCAGATTGATCACTGCTTGTAGCTGCTGTTGTGTTAAACAGGTCTGTTATTTCATCCTCTACACTCAAAAAAATGATTCAAGCCCTTCTTAGATGTGACACAAATAAATACTGTTCCCATTATTTAAATAATTTTATTTTTAAAATATTAATTTACATTTAATTGATGTAACGTAAAATGTATTTGTCGTTTCACCTATAATCTTTATTAATCCAAATCAAATGAGTTCAGTAAAGTGACCCCGTTTTGCGCATGCGTGAGACCGCGCATTTTCACTGCCACCTGCATTGCGTTTCTCCGTCCACCATTTTCCACCTGTGGCTGCAGACGAGTTGATGAGACGCTACCGATTACAAGAAGTCATTTCTTTGGTGAGTATTCGTTTCTTTTTCAGCGAGTACCTCGCTATGAATGCATGTTATATTCTCGACGGTGTGCAACAAGCGTGATAAAGTTTTGCTTCGGTTTTCAGTAAAGTTGACGGCTAACGTTAGCTGGCTAGCCAGTCGCTCATCATGCAGGAGAAAATAGACTGACAGAGTTAACATTAACGTTTTTTTATTATAATGTTCCGACGTTGATTTAATATTTTTTGTCTTCGGGATGATGTTGAATCAACATTGAGGTAAAGTTGGTTAAATATTCGCACATTCAGACTTTTTCCTTGCTATCATTTCAGAAAGGTGTTATTTGCAAGCTCTAAATAGTGAAATCATATTAGCAGCCAATGACTATCAAAGGACAATTTTTTTAGTCAATTAAATAGTGCTAGTTTTCAAGTCATATTTACGTGTGATTTCAGATCCAATATTCAAATTAGCGTAGTAGATAATATAGGGAACGTTAAATGAAGGAATGTGCAAATATAAAACCAACTTTACCTCAATTGAATTAACGTCTGACTGTTTGTGTCGATGTATTTTATCCATCAATCAATTTAATGGTCTGAAGATCCTGATTCATTCTTTAAGGCATATTTGGTAAGTTTGATTGTTTCTCATGTAGTCTCTAACAGTGAAACTCTACAGTGTAACTGTAGTTTTATTCCGTTATTTCTCCCATGGCACACACATATGAAACTGAATAACTGTCAGTGTAAATAGATGCACACAGATTCACAAATGTTGTGATCTGAGATTTCCAGAAAACCTCAAGTACACCTTTGAGTTCATCCAGAAAATCATAATGAATCTGGATGGACACAAGCTCAATCCAAAGATACAGCAGCTGAAAATCAAATTGTTTTCTTAAAGTGAACACCAGATGACAAATAAATGAAGTTTCTTTACGCTTTTCGTATTTGGGTTCATTTGTCTTTTCAATCTTCTGCCATCTTTCATCTACTAAACCAACAACACTGAACTCATGGATGTTTTCCATGTGACATTTTATATTGTGGCTAAGCTACAAAAAGGAAGCATGTGGACAAGTAAAAAAAAAAAAATTGGACATACAAATGCAAAATAATGTTTTTATGATAAATGTTTTCTATGCAGCCAGGGTGATGGAGTGACTTGGTGTGATAATTGATACCCCTTACAAACTAATGGTTGATGAGGTTTTAAGTTTGGATTTCCCGATGCAACTTTTTTATTCATTTATTTATTATTTTTGGGATGCCAACATCTGCACATCATAGCTCATTCATGTACAGTATAGTGTCAACAAGTGTCTCCATTACTCTCATACCTGTCAGGTAATTACTTGACGCAACACTTGTTAAAATGGACTTGACCTAATGCTTTGGTTTGTTTTTTTCTGAGTTTTTGACGTTCAGATTTTTGAATTATGACTGGCCAGAGCAAGTCACATGTTCAGAAATTGTTCTAGTTTTGGTGACAATGGGTATCCTTGTTATAATCAAACTGTCTTGGTCTGTTTTTACCTTCCTATAGTCCAAATTTGGTCCCCACAGCCTTTTTTTAACTGTGTTTTTGTTTGAATTGACTATTTGTACTACACAGATTAAAAATGCTGTACCTCTCGAGTAGCCAGTCATTTTTCATATTATTGTTCTCAGGTTATGCCCTTTTAAGAAACGTTACAAAGTTTGCTGCTTCACATTTTATTAAGTGTGCTCTGTTTTAGGTATAATTTCATTTATTTTTTTGTGCATCCTAAACATACAAGACTGGTTTTATATCTTCTGGTTTTAAGGTCTGACAGTATAATGGCACTCCATTATCCAAGCTGGAAATATGATCCTTTTAAGTAACCAGTCTGACGCGACGAACTCATCCAAGTCGTTATATTCTTTTCTTGTGTTTATTTGTTCTTCAAAGCTGAAACAATACTTTTCTTTATATAACGATACAATATGGAACGACGGTCAAAAACTCTTCCTCTCTTTACAACAAGGATATGACGTGATCAGTCATCAATAAGCAAAGGCATAATTAAAGCATGCAATAATAATTTAAACATTATTTTGATGGTAGACAATATAAATGCTATAAACAAATAACAATAACTATACATAATATTTTACAATTTGCATAATAGATATGGCTCTAACATTCCGGCCCCAAATTGTATAGGAGCGAGACTATATCAATTACCACTTATTCTTTACAGAGCCATAAATACTGAATTCCCCTCTTTTTTTTTTTTATTTGCTTGTGGTTGCATTTATCAACTCAAATAGTCTCTTCTAACAGACAAAGCTTAGTAATAGGTCTTTCTAATATATTGGTTCTTGTTTGCACCACAACACGTCTGACTATCCCCTTTGAGTCTGGCTTAGTCTTTATGAACCTGCCCATCAACCATGAGTTTCTTGGTGCAGAGTGATCCACTATCAGGACCACATCTCCTATTTGCAAGTTCCTGTGGGCCTTAGACCATTTTTGACGTTCTTGCAATTGAGGCAAATATTCGGCAGTCCATCTGGTCCAAAACAGATCTGAGAGATACTGCACTTGCTTCCAGCGCCTGCGTGCATAAAGATCCTCTTTTCTAAATATGCCTGGTGGCAGCATCGCTTGCGTTTTTAACAACAATAAGTGGTTTGGTGTCAGCGCATCCAGATCATTTGGATCATCTGATGACTTTGTGATCGGTCTGTCATTTACAATGGCCTCCACTTCGCATAAGACTGTTTGAAGACCTTCATCGTCTAAGTTTTGCTGCTTTAACACAGAGTTAAGCACTTTCCGTACTGTACGAATTTGCCTTTCCCACACACCTCCGTGTGGGATGCTGCAGGTGGGTTAAAGATCCAGTCAATGCCCTTTTTGCTCATTGCATCTTGTATTTTGTTCTGATTTAGAGCTGCCATTGCTTCTCGCAGTTCTTTATCTGCACTAATAAAGTTAGTTCCCTGGTCTGAACGTATAACAGCAACCTGTCCTCTCCGACAGATAAAACGACGTAAGGCATTTATGCAAGAATCTGTGTCTAAAGAATGAGCTACTTCTATATGAATTGCTCGGACTGCAAGACATGTAAAAATAACGCCATATCTCTTAACCAGACTGTGGCCTCTTCTGATTTCCAAGGGTCCAAAAAAATCAATGCCGACGTTGGTGAAGGGAGGCTTGTCCCCTACAACTCGATCCTCAGGCAAATCTGCCATCTTTTGTATTAGAGGCTTAGCATGCATCCGTCTGCATTTCGAGCATTGTGCTATGACTTTTCTAATTGCCGAATTCGATTTTGGAATCCAGTACTTTTGTCTCAATTTTGCCAACATATGGTTCCTACCACTATGTCCAAGCTCTTGATGTATGTGTTGAAGAATCAGAGTAGCAATGCGTAAGTCTTTAGACAAAATAACTGGATGCTTATTCTCTTCTGGCATTGCAGATTTATTTAATCTGCCTCCCACTCTCAAAACTCCATCCTGAAGCACTGGATCCAGCTTGTAAATATGACTTTTCCTTTTAACTGGATGTTTATTCCTTAGCAAAGTTGTAATCTCCTCTGCAAACTTCTCTCTTTGAGCGAAACAAATTAATTCAGTCTCTGCTCTTTCTAACTCGTCCACAGTAAGAGCATCGCTCCACCAGTTTTCTTTGTAGTTTTGCATTTTTTGGATAAGCAAGATGTTGCGTTTACCCGGATTACTTTCCTTCTGATGAATTACATCTTTCAATTCCTTTCTTTTCTTTTGCTTGCACAGCAACACCTTTTTCAACCGCATAAACCAGGCTACTGCTCTTTTTAATTGATGCCACTTAGAGTAGAAGTCGATGAGTTGGTTAACAGCATCCTTGCTCGTTTCCACGACTGTAGCATTGACTGAAGCACATTTTTTAACTTCAGTATCATCTTTATTGACTTTACCAATGTCAATTGGTCTTTCGGGCCATTCCTTTTCGTCTTTTAACAAGTAACTTGGTCCTTGTATCCAATTTTTACATCTGATGAATGCTTCTGCTTTCATGCCTCTGGAAGCATTGTCTGCAGGATTCAACTTTGAGTTTACGTACTTCCACTGATCTGCTGTTGTGCATTCTTAAATGACTGCTAAACGGTTAGCAACAAAAGTCTTAAATCGGGTGTTCTGTTTCTCAATGTATTTCAACACAGTCATGCTATCTGTCCAAAACACAGATTTTTCCGAATTCAAGCACAGTTCTTGCTGCATCATTTTGTCGATTTTGACTGCCACAACCGCAGCCGTCAATTCCATTCTTGGAATTGTAATCTGTTTTAAAGGTGCCACCCTTGATTTAGCCATTAAAAAGGAACAGTGTCTGTCACCATTTTCATTCTTTATCATGATGTAAGTCACAGTACCATAACCTGCTTCACTCGCATCAGCAAAGTGATGCAGTTGAGCCATTTTTGTAGATCCAAAATTTACTGGTTTGATACATCTGGGCACTGCGAACTCAGAAAGCTGCTGTAAGTCCATAAGCCAATTGCTCCATTTTTGATTTTAATCATCATCTATTTCTTCATCCCAGCCTTTTTTTATCTTTACATAGGTTCCTCAGTAGTTGTTTAGCTGGCAAGACGACAGGCGCTAAAAATCCAAGAGGGTCGTATATTGAGCTAACTACTGAGAGTATTCCTCGTCTAGTCGGTTGTTTTGATTGTATCTGTACTTTGAATGTGAACATGTCAGTTTCCGTGGACCACTGAACCCCTAGAGCTCTTTCCATTGGCAATATATTGTAATCCAAATCCAGGTCTTTGACTGCTTTAGCTCTGTCTTCAATGGCAATGCAAGACAAGACTGCTCTGCTGTTACTAATCCACTTTGTTAAGCGGAATCCACCACTAGAGCACAAGTTCCTGAGCTGCTCTGTTAAGACAATAGCATGATCCTCGGTAGGCACAGAGCTTAAGTAATCATCAACATAAAAGTTGTGCAATACTGTGTCTACTAGTTCTTGGGGAACGTTATGTCTGGCATCTTCCGCTGTTCTCTTGAGTGCATAGGATGCACAGCTCGGTGAAGATGTAGCTCCAAACAAATGTACAACCATCCTATACTCTACGAGGGGTTGTTCCAAATCACCCTCTGGCCACCATAAGAAGCGTAAAAGATCAGCATCCTTATCTGGAACTTTTACTCTGTAAAACATAGACTCTATGTCTGCCATAAGAGCCACTGGTTCTTGTCTGAACCTAATCAAAACTCCTAGCAGAGAGTTAGTAAGATCAGGTCCCTGCAGCAGTTGCTTGTTTAAGGAGGTTCCCTTATAAGTTGCATTGCAATCAAAGACTACACGAAACTTGTGTTTTTTAGGATGGTATATCCCATGATGGGGAATATACCGTACTCTGCCATCATTTCGGTTCAGTTGCTCCTTTAATAATCCTCATGCAATTCTGGGTTCAAACTCAGCTTTCTTTTCAAACTACTAGCACGCTGCTCTGCTACACTGTGGTTGTTTGACATTTTTACTTGTTCGTCTTTCAATGGCAATCCAATGCAGTAGCATCCATCCACTAATTGTGTTGACTTTTCAACAAGCTTCATAAACTGCTTGTCTTCCTTTGACATCTCCGGTTTGTCTTCACTGCAGCGTTCAGAAAATTCTGTATTATACTGCTGCACCAACAGTTGCTCGAAACTCTCAACTGAAATTCGATTGACCGCCATGGCCGATGGTCCTTCCTTACTACTACAACAGTGATCTGTTTCTTGGCTGAGTCCATTTACTATCCAACCCACTGCTGTTTTTAATGCATATGGACCATTTCCTTTACTATTATTGACTTCCCAAGGTTCCAGTGCCTTAGGAATGTTGGTTCCTATCAACAAACCAATATCTGCATTAATAGTAGGAAGGCTCACTTTACTCAGATAAGGCCATTTCTCTATGAGCTCTTGCGATGGAATGTTTTCTTTCTTCACTGGAATACTTTTCTGTGTATAAACTCTAGGAAGATCTATAAACTTCTTTTCTTCTAATCCACAGACTTCCAAATCAGATACAATGTAGCTATCAACCAGCTTCTCTTGTCCCATCGTTCGGAGCAGTATTTTTGTTTTTCTTCCTCTAACATTCAACTGCTTCATCAACGTGTCAGTGCAAAATGTAGCTGAGCTACCTGGATTCATAAAAGCATAAGTTTCCAGAATTTTCTCACTTTTTTTGGATTTGACTTTTACTGCTACAATTGCAAGAATAGACTCACCCTCTCCGGCCCCAGTACAACCACATGATTCCTTTTCAAGTGAGAACAGAGGAGCAGAAATGCACTTTTTTTCCTTGCTACCTTCTTTTCTTTGCTTGTGTACTTCGTCATTCTTTTTATCAATGTGGAGTATACTTGGTTGTCTCTGTGAACATTGTTGGCATATCATCCTTTTTCTACAGTCTTTGCTAAGATGACCCAAAGTCAGACAGCCAAAGCATAAGCCTTTTGCCTTTAAAAAGTCAATTCTTTCTTTGGAAGAGCATTCTACAAACTTCGCACAGGATTCAAGTGGGTGGTTCTTCTGACAAAACAAACATGGTTTCTCAAATGCACTGGCAGTTGCAACTGGGGTTCTTTTTACAGGAGAGTTGGTTGTTTCCTTTCCAAGAGGATTAATGGCTGTGGCAAAGCTGCTACCCTTTGGTGGAATTCTATTCTTAATTTTGATATCGAAAGATGTGCTCTTTCCCTTTCCTTCAACAGATGAGCTTTGAATTTCTCCATACAATGGGTCCGTAACTACCTTAGCTTCTCTGTCTATAAAGTCCACAAGGTCTGCAAATCTTGCTCTCCTTCCACGTATTTCTTGAATTTCAAAGGCTTTACCTCCATTTCTCTTTCGTTTTGAAGGTAAGCTTTGAAATAATAACCCTGATATTTGTGGGATTATCCATTTCGTCCAGGTCTCTGTTTTTATCTGAGACCAATTCAGCACTTTATCTATATAGGCACTAGCTATTTTCAGCTCGTCATCAAACTCCTTGTGCAACAGATCCCATGCCTTCTTGTAGCCTTTATTAGGCTCCATATGAACACAGCTACGTACAAGATCTTTGGCCTCTCCACCAGTGTACTGCTCCAAATAATACAATTTGTCTCTAGCATTCTCTGTTTTGACATCAATAGCATGTTCAAATGCCCTGACAAAAGTTCTGTATTCCATCAAGTTTCCTGTGAAAATTGGAATGTCTCTTTGGGGCAGATGTGACAAATTTTGCTGTTTAACAAACATTTCTGTAATGTCATTCTGTCGTTGCATCACTCTGTATAAATTACCTTCCAATTCCCCAGAACTTCTGTCTTTGTCAGGTTCTTTTTTGTTTTTAGTACTGTGGGTTCGCTGAGAAGGCTGTGATGTAATGTCTCTCTTACTCTGGCGTTCCTCCACAAGGGAAGAATCTTTTTGTTTATTTTTATGATGAATCTCTGTACTTTTAGATTGACATTCACTTTTATTTTCAATATCAAAGTCTTGTAATACTTTGAGCTTAGCAAAAGAAGCAGCGATTTCAGTATCCATCTCCAGCTGCTCTTGTTCTGCTTTCAATTTTGCCACTTCTTGTTCAATGAATTGTTTCTTTTTTAAAGCTGCAGCACGTGCTAATAATGCTGCATGTTCAGCTTCCTGTTTAAGGTGAGCGACAGAACTTGAACTGTGGCTGGATGCTTTTGACTTTCGTCCAACAAGGGATCCATAATTCTTCTTGTGTCTTTGTGATGAAACAATTGAAACGCTGTCTTCAGGTCCAATGTTAAAAGCTTCTATCCTATCTTTGGTTGAAAGGATCCATTTTTGTGTCTGTTGCACAAACTCTTTAATGTATTCAGATTTCTGACAAAACCAATTATCATGATCTATTTTCCTTTCCTCCTCAGACAGGAGCTCTCCCAATTCTGTATTGAGGCAATTAAATTCTTTATTTAACTCTGAAAAGTTTTTCTGAAGTTTTTCCTCAACCTCATTCAAATTCTTGTCATCATCTTTCAAACTGTCTATTTCATTCATTAACTTGGTAATTTGGCCAAGTTTGGATCTTCTTTCCTTTATGAGATTTTGCAGCTTCAGATCAACCGCCTTCTGTGTTAGCTGAATTAATCTTTTTGGCCTGGCATCGGGGTTTTCCTCCGATTGTAAAGCGATTGGTGCCACCCTGTGGCGAGAATCGGCACTGCAATGTGACGCATCATCATCTTCCATTTTGCTGATTCATCGAGCATTAACTTAAGCCCATAACAATAGAAAACAGACATAAAGTCTTTCCCACGACATGTAACATGTATCCAGAGAATTTTCCATCAGTAGGCCTACCTGGATAATATGTTCCAACTGACAGAATCACATGCCAGAACTTTTCAATGTCTCATATGCTCCGTGTGCGTCGTGCAATAATTAAAGTGCATCCATGCGATCATTTGATCCTTTGAAGTTCACGATCCTCAATCAGACATCGTTAGCAAAAAATAATACTTTCCGTAAGATCTCTTAAGCATTCGTTTCTTAGGAGCAAAGTTTTTGACTAGTTATAATGGCACTCCATTATCCAAGCTGGAAATATGATCCTTTTAAGTAACCAGTCTGACGCGACGAACTCATCCAAGTCGGTATATTCTTTTCTTGTGTTTATTTGTTCTTCAAAGCTGGAACAATATTTTTCTTTATATAAAGATACAATATGGAACGACGGTCAAAAACTGTATCACTCCGTCTCTTCCTCTCTTTACAACAAGGATATGACGTGATCAGTCATCAATAAGCAAAGGCATAATTAAAGCATGCAGTAATAATTTAAACATTATTTTGATGGTAGACAATATAAATGCTATAAACAAATAACAATAACTATACATAATATTTTACAATTTGCATAATAGATATGGCTCTAACAGACAGATACTAAAAACTGTCTGTTACAATTCAAATTAGTCACTAGTATATATATATATATATTGTGCGTTTAATCCATGTTATAATTAAGTTGAATGTTGATCAAGCTAGCATTCAGATTTATTGGAATGTTTACATTTTGCATCATTTGCTGGTGCCTCTACTCCCTTAACGTGTTTGATGCTTTCGAAAACATGGGATACATTTACTTCACACCAGATGCAAGATCTGTTAAAAGTGTTTCTAAAAGTTTTTCCAATAATAAAAAAAAAGATACAATCTGTTTGGCGTGTGTGTGTGTAGTAACAGGGGATCAAATGAAAAATAAATATTTCCAATTAATTAATTTATATTTAGTTGAACGAATGTAAATCAGTTATATTAATTTAATGAATTTTTATTTGCTTGGCTATATTTGATAAAATTGAGTTGGACTAACTCAATTACTTTTCGTTATGTAAATGATCTTTTGGTTAGGGCTACGCATACTTATTGGATGGAAAACCTGCACACAATTAAATTGAGTTAACCTAATGAGCTATTTTTTTTGAGTGTAGTTTCTTCATGGATTCAGGAACTCCTTTAGTGACAGTAAAAGTGTATTCTTGGCATAATTGTTTAATGTGAATCTTGCCACAATCCCACCATTGCTGCAGTGAAGAATAAAGATGTTTTTCTTCTTTAAAATTCCCAAAAATAAAGAAAAGATTTCAATAAACGTCTCATCTTTTAAAAGGAACGTATGAAAATGCCAATAGGCACTCCTAATCTTCACAGAATTAACAATTACAGTACAAATAACAGAAGAGTGATCTGAAAACCCAACAGGAATTATTTTACAATCTTTGACACAATCTGCTTGAAAATGAAACATGTAAAATCTATCAAGCCTTGCCATTGAAATAAAATGATTCTTACTATGTGCCCAAGTGTGCTGTCTATTTTCATGATGATCATTCCTCCACACATCGCATAAATCAAACACTCTTACTAATTGTGGAAGCACTTTTAGTGAAGCAGGATGTGTTTCTGAGTGATTTGGATCTCTCTTCTCATTCTCTGTGCTGTTCAAATGAAAAACTCTTCTGATTTGATATCTTTAAGGACAGCACTAAAAGCATTGAAGAAATCTATTCTTTCATCTCCTTTTGTAGGTGCGTAAATATTTAAAGAAGTCATTAAAATATTCCCAAGTTTTACTTGAATTTGTAAAAAAACATCCTTTGACTATTTCTTTCTCTCCACATAGAATTGGTGAAAACTGCTGTGAAAGCAATAGAGCTCCTCCTCCACTATTAGAGGACATGTGACTCATGAACACTTGAGCATCTCATTCTGTTCTCCAGTCTATTTCATTAAATAAAGCACTCTGAGACTCTTGAATGAAGGTCACATCAATATGTTTCATCTTTATAAACTCAGACAGACACATTCTCTTCTGACTGTTTCTAGCAGCATTCAAGTGTAGAGCTCCAATCTTAATGTCTCTCATAAATGATAGAAGCAGTCAAAAACAGAAGAAGCTATCACACCATGTCCTGTTCTTCATCTTCACGCATTTGTTTTCTCATTTTTATCAGGGATTTTCTAAGACGGTACACTTCCTGATCACAGAAAGCTCCTTCCTTCATGCACCTCTTTACATCTCTTATAAGAGCAGATGAATCTGGACAATAGTCTTCAGCTTCAGTCTGTTTGTTTCCCCTTTAAAGCTGAGTTAGTTGTTCAGTGTTGTACACCACTGGCTGCTCTTCATCCTCATTTAGTGATGAAGAAAAGAGCAGCCTGAATCATTGGAGTCTGAAGAATCGCTCTCAATGTCTGAAACGGCACTTTCAGTCTCGCTCTTGTCTTCTTTGGCCTGTGTTATTGTCATCTTACCTCTGCCTTTTCTCCTCTTTATTGGAGCTTTGAAAAATGCCTCAGTTTGCATTTCCGCTTCATTTCCAGCCTCGTTGCTTTTTCCAGTGACTGCTATATTTTCTGTCAATACTGGTGTAACAATGTGACCATTCATGCCATCTATCTCAGAATTAACTGAAGCAGGTACAACAGAAGCGCCTGCAACAATTTCAGCCAGAGTCAATGTATTTGATTCAGAGTCTACTGCCACCTCAGAGACTGGAGCATCAGCAGGAGATGCCACAGTCTCTGCAGCAGGTGTAATGTCAGAAACAGCACTCTGAGCAGGATCAACCGCGCCAGGGCAAGAATGAACCAAATCACCAAATTTTCCACAGCCAAAACATTTCATTACACTGCAAAAAATGCTTTTCTTACTTAGATATTTTGTCTTGTTTCTAGTCCAAATATATAAAAATTCCTAAATCAATAAGCATTTTCTAGACAAGCAAAACATATTGTCTTGTTTTGAGAAATAATATGCCAATATTAAGTGACTTTTTCCTTAAAACAAGCAAAATAATCTGCCAATGGGGTAAGCAAAATAATCTTACGTCAAAAGAAAAAACAAGATTAGTTTAGATTTTACTTAATGAAACTCATCTGACTTATAACTCAGTCTCAAAGCAAACTCAAACACTGTGCTTGGTGGTGTCAGTATCTCAGATCAAAAGTGTAAAAACTTCCACATCAGGAAATGTCTCATTCACAATAGTCGCTGTTTCCCCAAAGACATTCTGAAATGGAAACAATATTTCTCTTTACCTTTTATAGATGATATTTGGTCAACAAGTAATACCATTTGCTCCCAAATAAGGTCAAAGAAGTTCATTTCAGAAGATTAGACAGGTGTTACCCCTGCTATATATTTATTAATACATTTAATCAGACATTTCAGCACAATGCTCTTGCTGTAACACTGAGCCTGAAAGTCTTCTACAGCTATTCTGTACTTGTAAATTCTCTGATGATTTCTGGAAACAGGTTTCAGGGTTGGTTTCTGCTTTATTTTACAGCGTAATTAATTTTGAGGAGTGCATGATTCTTTTTCTGAGTTGTAAAACTGGCTATGATGCGCTCGATAATGCTCTGAAGTTGATCATTTTGCTTGGGAAGTTTCAAAGACACAAGACAAAGTCTCTTACTCACTCGTTTAATTTGTTCTGTAGAGATTTACACATATTTTATAATTTTTGACCTCAATTACAAGAAACAAGAAAGCTTTAAAAACCTCTCTGATAATGAAGAAAATTATCTGTACAGTCTAATCATTTAAATATATCATATGTTCATTTCTCTTGTTTACTGTGTGTTCTGCATCACTCAGTTTTGTATGACTGTTACATGTGTTATCATATATTCCTGTGTGCTTGTCAGTTATATGCCTCATAATATCTCTGATATTGGAGTAGGACTGATGTTTCTATCTATAGTACAGCTAGGTGGCGGTGTGCAGCTCTGCTCTCTGACTCAACACACAGGCAGAAGAAGAAGCGGTGTGTGTCGTGTTTACAGTCTGCCTCGCGTCCAGCGTTTACACTGCTTCATGTAAGGTCCTGCATGTATCCTTCTGCATGTCGTGTGATTGAATGTGAACCCCCGCATGTCTTTTGGGCCCCCGCATGTCCCTGTCTGCTGTGTTCAGAGTGTTTGCGCGGGTGTATTACTGAACTCCTGATGTGACGCAGTTGAGATGAAATCTGTGATCAGGAGTCGCTGTTCAGTAACTTAAATCAAAGTTCTCCAATATATTTCCTATGATCTTCAATATGATCATGTCTGCTGAATCCCGCATTTAAAACACGCTTTACAGCACCGCTCGACGCGGATCGCTTGATTTCAGTGTCTGCGCGTTCACGGTCGCGTGCATGAGCGGCCAGGGCGTTCCCGAGTAAATAGAAGTAAAGTTGGTTTTATATTCGCACATTCGTTCATTTAGAAGTCTCTATATTGTTTACCATGTTACTTTGAATATTCGATTGGAATTAGCATGCAAGTGTGGCTTGAAAACAACATTAACACTGTTTATTTGACTGTGAACAATGTTGTACTTTGATAGTCATTGAGTGCTAATATGATTTCGCTATTTAAAGTTTGAAAATAATACTTTAATGAAATTATATTATTAAGGGGAAAGTCCGAATGTGTGAATATAAAACCAACTTTACCTCTATCCCGAGTAAATATTTCGCGGCACAACACCGCCCTTCAGAAACGAAAGTGAAAGTGTTTAGTTGTGTTGCAGTTTTAAACAACCAGAATTCATTATTTACCAACGCAGAACAGCTTTAAATCTTTAATGTCTGGACAAAACCTGTAAGCTTTATGTGAATGTGTGTATGATGCTATTATAAGCAAACGGATGAGGCTGTTATTCTTCATTAGTTTACTCGTGATGAGCTTCAGGATTTGAGTGTCTCAGCTGCTGATCTATTCCTGCATTCAGCTGAATTATGAAGGCTGATCAATGACTGGAGATCTGTGATTGTTTATCAGTTTCTTCTAGAGTTTCTGCTGGAGATCAAACTCTTCAGGTCCATCATGGGTAACACACACACTGCTGGAGATCAGGATTTGTCTACAGGATGCAGGTATTAGACCTTCACTTGACATTTCATATGATTATTTTCTACAGGATATTATATTTACTCTCTGTTAGTTGTGTTTTTAATCTGTCTGAATATTTAACACACACAACCAGCAAGATTGTGTAAAATCATCATGAAAAGTATCATGAAGTGCTGTTTAAACAGTGTTTTAATGATGAAATGTTGAGTAAATCTGCTGTGTTGACTTCAGTTTGTGCAGCGCTGAACTTTAATCTTCTCTGTTTTAGTTCAGTTCATCAGAAGAGAGCAGAAGCAGAGCCCAGCTGTGTGTCTATGAAGAGTGACCAGTCTATGGATGAACCAAGACAATTTAAGAGTGGAAACACAGGACCTGCTGTCAGGTAGATCATCTCTTTAATATCTGCAACTGATGAGTATTTTCATAATAAATGAATCAGGTAATTAGTGTTGTGGATCTGTTGGGTTTCAGATGTTAGATGTTGTATCTGAGCTCTGCAGGATAGTGCTTGAAGATCTCCACTTTACACTTCAGGCCACAATTGATGGTGTTAACAAACCAATCAGCGCTTTATTAATAGTTAGTGAGGTAGAAGGTGGGTTTAGGTTTTGGGTAGGGTTATGGATAGGGCTGTAACGATACACCAAACCCACGATTCGGTTCGTATCACGATTTTTGACCCACGATTCGATTCATATCACGATTTTTTATTTTATTTTTTTCGTGTGGGGTGGGAAAAAAAAGATTTTTAAAACTATTTTTAATTAAATAACATTTGAAAAATCTTTATAAACTAAACATCAAAGAACAATATTAACTATGCAAATTATTAATATAAATAGCCATATCTAAAATAAATAAATAGCCAAAGCTATATCACTTCTGTTTTCTTTGTAACAAAATATTGTTGAAAAACCAAACAGAACTAAACTCCATTTTGTAGATGGTTCAAGCATGTTGAAAATTATTTTTCAATCAAGTTCTCTTACATAGAAAAAGTAAATTAAATAGCTACTAGGGATGCTCATTTCGTTAATGTTGCTAACCGACAACCGCCGCTCATTAATCGGTTATTAAAGGTTAACTGGTCAGATTACTATTAATTTTATATTAAACATATTGACGTGTCTATTTTGTGTCTGACACATTAAATATTGCATTTTAAAATACTGATTTATTTTTATATATTAATAGCGGAACAGAAGAACAGATGCATCTTCACGCACCTGCAGTGTTTAGCACAGAAGAGCAGAATAATCTAAATAAAATGAATAAAATAAATAGGACTGCCCTCAATTATTTTCACTTAAATAATTAATTTATATTACAAAACGAAAATACTGACTGATTCTTTTTAATAACCGGCATAGGCTTTTTTTCCAATCATATGTTTTTTTCTTCCGTCAAATAAAAATAGCTGACTTCCTCAAATTGCTTGCTCCACGGAAAATATGCATTTATTTAATGCCCCGCTGTTATTATTATAATCACAAAACCTTTACATTTTTATATTTTTATAGAAATCATTATTTTAAAGATTATGTCCTGATATAGCCTATGGTTTCCTCTCTCTCCCTCGCGGTTCAAGTGCATATGTAGACTTTTTGTAAACAGTTTGTTTAAATATGATATTGCATTAATCTGCGTACATGCTTTAAGCTGTAAAATAAAAAGTAAAGCCTATTTGTTGCGTTTATTACGCAGATCCAGGTCAACATAAGCGCTGGTTTAGTATCAACAGGTCTGTATCAAACAGCAATATTCTTCTTCCATTTTGCTTCTTTGGCAAATGTGTCTGTAGGCACGGGTTATACGTTATCGTCCCGCAAATTAAGTATGCTTTGCAGTTAAACAAGTGGCCGAAAACGAGGCGCACCTCACTGCCTTTATGTTGACAAGGAAAAAAGAAGAGGCGCGGTCCTCTTATGAAACGACTGAATCAGCTGGGTATCGATTGTGCAAAAGTGTTGCTGTCTGTGTTGTTACAATTGTAATATTAAATACTATTGTGATATTCAAGATTTGTATATTCATACAGCTTTGGATAACTTAAAACAGCGATTAGACCTTCAGAGCGGCATTAATGCGTCCTGAAGTAAAGCGAAACGGCTATGAACTCCAGCAAGATAGAGTGATTATATGCAGAGCCATATACCTTTATCTCTAAATAAAGTATAACTATAGAAACTGTGTTTATTTTAGCTAAAAGCTTCGTCATGTTTTCTGACCTCACGCACCTGTCAGTCAGCACTCTCAAAGGTTCAAACAGAAAGCGCACAGCACGGTTACAGAAAAGTTTGCGCTGTTACCTGACATCTGGTGAACGCCCATCCCTCTCTGCGCAGCCACATTAACAGTGTGAGCAAATCATCGTATATGCGCTGAAAATCCGGCCGCTTTGACAGCATTGGCAATGTTTCTGGCGTTGTCGGTTGTCAAGCGGGGTTAAGTTGGTTTTGTTTTTGATATTCTTGACACATTCAGACGGCCCCTTACTAAGAGCTCCGTGCGAGCTCTCCCGGCTAAATATTGCGAGGGCTTAAACGGAGCAGTGCTTGTAATGTCGAACAAAAAAAAGTGTTAATTAGCTCAACTTTTGCAGGCACAGGTGACGTTATTGGAAAGGTATCACGGGGTGGGTGTGTCGCGATTCTCCCTTATCACACCGCGACACAGGATCGTAGATCTGAGTGTCGCGATTTCGATTTTATATCGTGTATCGTTACAGCCCTAGTTATGGATACTAGGGATGCACCGATAGCATTTTTTTGGAACCGATCTGATCTCGATACCAAAAGTCTGAGTATCCGAATCCAATACTGTGCCGTTTTTTTTCCCTCAACTAGAGATGCTTAAAATAACCGATTAGGTGTTAACCGAAAGGGTGCTAAGCGGTTTCTAACCGCTTAATAGTATCAGTTAAACTATTAAACAATATTGTTTAATATATTGGCCTATCACAGTGAAAGCGTTTTTTTTTTTGCGTTGAGACTGACAGGTGCATCTTCTGAATGGTTTAGGCTAGTAACGTTTTGCCGTTGCGCGCTATGTGCACTCGAGTGGAAAAAGCTTGTTAGTCGTGTCTTTTTCAGTCTTCAATCAAATGAAAGCAGAGGCTGGGTTTTCCTTGTGGTGACAGCAGTAGTTGTCAAGCTTGTGTTGTCAAGACGACTACAGTGAGGTTTTAATGATGGAGGAGAGACTTTGCTGTTTCAAGTCATTTAAAGCTGTATTGAATCTTGACTATCATAATGCTATTAAAAATTACAATTATAACAACATTGGCAGGAACACTCGCGCACATACGGCTCAGCTGATTCAGTTGTTTCCTAGTGGCATAAAAAAAGAGCACCACACCGTTTCCGTTTTTGGAATGGAAAAGTGCGTGCAGAACAGTGACGTGCAACCACACGTGCCTAGATGTTTTTTGTCAAAGAAGCAAAATGAAATAAGGATATTTCTGGTCACAGTTTGACAGACGAGCTGACAAACCAGCGGCTGATGCTGACTGGTGCTGCCTGAGCCGCGTCATAAACTTAATAAATACGACGATTTAGTGTTCAACAAACCAACCTTTTTTCCATTTGGAAAATTACAGTTATTAATAGTTCTTATATAATAAAAAATGTAAATAGCCTACATAGCCTAATCTATCAATCAAACAAATCCAAAGTTTTTATTAATGTTTGCATAAGAACTTCGCACCAAACTGAGGCTTTCATTTTACAGCTTAAAACACATGTATGCAAATTAATAAATGCAATTTCATATGTAAACAACAAAATTGTTATATGCTATGTAGTAGCCGATACTTAACAAAAAGTCAACATAGAGCCTTAAGGTTCATTGTCATTTTATTTCATTGCAGGCAGCGCGAGGACACGTGAAGCACCAGTGAGACAGAGGAAATAAGTCATAATCATAATTAAGACATAATATTTCAACTAATGACTCATATTAAAAATGTTTACAGAGGTTTTGTCATTTAAAATAGCAGAGCATTAATTAAATGCATATTTTCTGTGGAGCGATCTATTCGAGGTAGCCTATTTTTATATAAAAAAAGAAAAAACATAATTGGACAAATG
Source organism: Danio rerio (assembly GCF_052040795.2). Taxonomy (NCBI): domain Eukaryota; kingdom Metazoa; phylum Chordata; class Actinopteri; order Cypriniformes; family Danionidae; genus Danio; species Danio rerio. The sequence continues at coordinate 62,045,458 of NC_141024.2, forward strand.
CCACTTCTTAAAAAGGATTCAGTCAGTGTTTTAGTTTTGTAATATAAATGTGTCATTTCAGTGATGTTAGGGGTCCATTCTTCGTACGTGGATTACTATTATTAGTTAGCTGGATTTGGATATTGACGATTTAACACGATCGAGGATCGTTTCGTTCTTCAAAGCTGATCCGAGAGTTGTTGTCATAGCAACAGATCTGCTAGGTCAAACCTGATCGGGAGCAGGTTCAATTCATATAAACAGGATTAGATCGGCTCAGTTCAAGCAAAGATAATACTGAAAGTATGTTCCGAATTCTGATATTTTCTTACAGTAGTAGTTATATACACTTGGGAAAATGGTACATATTTTTTAACTACATACATAAAGTTATAGTCATTAATAAAATAAATAAAGTTATACATATTAATAAAACTTATGCAATCTGCACCCTCGAAATAAAAGTACAAAGACTGTCACCTGGTGGTGCAAAGAGAAAACTTATTAATATGAACTTTTTAGATCGCTTTAGTACAAATTGTGTATGATAGAAATGCACAATATGTGACTTTTTTTAAAGCAATAATACATTTATGCAGTCATAAACATGTTTTGATAGTTAATATGCCAGTGATTTGATGCTTCACAAAAGTTGCAGACGCCTTTACCAATATGAAAATGCTTTTGTAAACAACCAGTTATTCTTCACACCGATTAAAAAAACGGCTACTATAATAAAGAAAATCTTTTCTAAATGTAGAACTAAATACACTGATTTGCATTGAAATACATGATGAATACACTTGACACATGAAAGTGTAAAGCCTGCAGCTCAAAATATTAATCTTAATATTAATCAGATGAATATTATTCAGATGATGTCATTACGCTGCTGTGCCATCAGCCAATCGTTGCATTGCTGATCATGATTTCGAGGATCGATAGATCTGTCCTTCACAACACACGCAGCGATCTCAGATCAGTTTATCCAGACATTCTAATCTGATTCGCGAACTTGTTTGAAGAACCAAATTAGCAAGAGATCAGTTATCGAGATGAAAAGATCCAGGATCTGCCAAATCATCTTAGATCATTTAAGCGAGGTACGAAGAATGGACCCCAGGATTTATTTGATTTATTCTGTTTTTGTTTTGCTGCTGAAACGCAGGTGCGTGAAGATGCTTTATGTTCTGTATGCTGTTTGCATGCTAAAATAAATCAGTATTTTAAAGTGCAATATTTAATGTGTCACAAAATATGCACGTCATTTTTTAATTAAATAATATTGTAATATTAATCTGTTAACGGTTAACATTCGCTTACCGAGCGGCGGTAGTCTGTTGGCAAAATTAACCAAAATGAGCAGTTTCTATAGCTTTGGTGCTAAACTCAAATAATATATCTTCTTTAGTAAAAAAAAAAAAAAAAAAAACAGATCTATAGGTAGGCTATACATGACAGACGGCACAATCTAATTAAAAACATGCTTGCTGTTTGAGCATTCTTTGAGCATTCTTTGAGCATTCGTTGTGATATTGTCCTTTCCGTTTTGATATTAAGATTTTTCTTTGAAATCTGCAATAGGCTACAATTGAATTTGTGGGTAAAATAATTAGCCTTTTATTAAATGTATTAATTTAATAAAATTAAAGCCTGATATTTTCCTGCAGATTAGATGCAGACTAAACTAAACCGTCTGATGCTAGTTTTACTTAATAATCTCTCTCCAAATCTCGCCATGAGTGAGACGGAAAAAGTTAAAAACAAGGTCCGTTTAGGCTTCAGTGTCAAAACACAAACTGCTCTGATAAATAAAATAATAATATATAAAATTACAGTGAAATATTCCGTTTCAGAGTAGCTTATAAATCATTTTCTGTTAATGTCAATCTATATTGCGCTCGTCATTTTCACTTGTATTGATGTAATCAACTACTTTGACCACAATGGGCCAGGCTTTAAAAACTATTTGCAGCACTTAAAAAATTCCTTTTGGAAGAAACTCGGTCTGGAGATGGGAGAACAAACTTGTGAATAATCTTATGGAGCGGAGCACAGCGCCTGCAGCCGGCACTTGAATGAAAGCGCATCGGAGACTGGTATTTGCAGACATTTGCAAAACAGCAGCTGAAATGGAAGAAATAAGCGCGTTGAGGATCTGTCCAATGTATTATTGAGGCTTTTCTAATTAAACATTTCAGGTAGGCCTACTTTGTGGGTGAGCAGGATAACGCTCTCTACTCCTCTATTGCGAATGCGATCTGATACAGCGCAACATGATGTAGAAACAGCAATGAAATGAACTCCTGCTGCTGGTCAAGGGAAGCGCTGAACTAAACATGAATTTAACCACGTGAATATTTATCTGTGCTGCACAAAACTGTGCTTTCAAAATATTTACAATATAGTAGCCTACATAACAATGTTCTAGTGGCTTATAAGGCTACCTTCATGGTTTAGTTAGCTTATAAACACACAATATAGTGCACAACGCACAAGATCGGATTTGGATCTGTACCAGCTGACCGATACCCGATCCAGCAAAAATATGCGGTATCAAACCGATTTCCAATCCTATTAAATATGTATCATATGTTCACATTCCACAGATAATAAGCCGGTAGTTAATAGTATGAATTGTGAGCTAAACTAAAGTGTTCCCGATCTCCTACCATAAAGGGCTTTTCCTGCACACTTTCCCCTGCTGTTTCTGTGCTGTACTGATCAGCCATTCCTCTGATCTGAGTCTGTTTTCACTGAAGCGCAGTCATCATCATGTTGTGTTGGCCTCATAGATGCTGCTGATCAACACATTTGGTTTCTAGAATTGATATTTCTCGAGTTCTCCTGCTCATTCAGTCATGATAGATGATGGTAAATGAACTTGTCTTGCTGTCCTCAAAGTCTGGACTGGAGCTCTGCAGACAAACCCCCAATGATTGACCTTCTGAAGACTGAGTGATGAGGAGGAGGATAAGGGGAGCTGCTGGAGGCGGGAATAACAGTCAGCTGACACAGTGCAGTTTATACTGCTGCTTATATAGTCATGTGATGATGATTGACACGCCTGAATGATTAAGCTCCTCCCACACCTACACTGTGGACTTCATTCAGTGATTTGATGATTAGTTTCTGCTCTAATCTGCTCTAATAGTGCTGCATTTCTGTTGGGCTTTCTCTACTAGAAATGAGCCTTGATCTGTGTTTGCTGATATTTTCCACATTCAGACAGTTTCTGTTCAAATATAAAGGAAATAAATTTTTGTGTTTTTGTAAATGAAGAATGATTAATATCAGGTTTGTGCAGTGTGTGCAGCACTCAACTTTAATCTTCTCTGTTTTAGCTCAGTTCATCAGAAGAGAGCAGAAGCAGAGCCCAGCTGTGTGTCTATGAAGAGTGACTGGTCTATGAATATACCACTAACATTTAGGAGTGAAAACACACGACCTGCTGTCAGGTAGATCATCTCAACACACACATGATCACACTGCAGCATTTATATGATCCTGTGTTTCTAGAAGATCAGACATTTACAAGTGTTACATTTACAGGAGACTTTAAAACTAAATGTCCACACACTCACATCTGATCATTAGTGAAGTACTAATAAAGTATAAATACTCAAACTGTTAGAGTTAGTCGAGTGAGTTTACAGGCTTTTACAATTGTCAGCAAAGTGTGGATAATCAAGAGAAAGATTTTAGACGAGATGAATGAACAAGTTCTGTGAGACAAACACACCACACAGTCTTTATTGTAACGGAGGCCAGCGAGTAAGTGCTGTGCAGGTAAACCTCACTCCTCTGACCTCTAAAGGTGCTCTAGTGACAGATGCTAGAGGCCATGGTCTTTAGCCTCCTTGGTAGAGCAACCGACTCCTATGCGGAAGGTCGCCGGTTGGATCCCAGCTCGGAGCCGGTTGGGTGGTGTAGGACCGGCAGTGTTACACTTGTGCTCTCTCACATTTTCATCCTAAAAGATTTTAAATGTCTTCAGTGAGCATCCAGCATCATTATGAATAAAGGATATCAAATGATTGAAGTGTTACATTTAATAAATGACAAGTACTTTTAAATGTTTACAGCATTTTGAGCAGTAGATGTGATCAGTGTGTGGTGTTTAAATTAAATCTGATTAAATCTGTGTAGTGTGTCTCAGCTGGTTCAGAGAAAACACACATGGCTTCACTAGATGATCTTTACACTCACACTCATTGATTCTTTGTGTTGTTGTTGTTCCTGCAGTGTGGATAGAGATGATCAGACTGGAAACCTGCAGCAGGATTCACTCCAACCAGAACATGATGAACTTCAGAGAGTCAAAGAGCAGCACAAAACCAGCATGAAGAACAAGTATGAGAGATTATTTGAGGGAATCAACCGTGGAGAGACTCAAACCCTCCTCAACAGGATCTACACACAGCTCTACATCATAGAAGGAGAGAGTGAAGGAGTGAATGAAGAACATGAGGTTTTACAGATGGAGAAAAGAGCCAGAACAAAACCCTCACAACACACTCCAGTCTACTGCAATGACATCTTTAAAGCCTCAGCTGGAGCAGGACATGAGGAGAAGATCAAGAAGGAGAAAGCCCAGATCAAGACTGTTCTCACTAAAGGCATCGCTGGAATCGGGAAAACGGTCTCTGTGCAGAAGTTCATCCTGGACTGGGCCGAGGGAAAAGACCATCAGGATGTAGATTTCATGTTTGTGCTTCCATTTCGAGAGCTGAACTTGATCAGAGATCATCAGTACAGTCTTCACAGACTTCTGCTGGACTTTCATCCTGAACTTGAAGATCTGGAGCCCAGGATTTATGAGCAGTGTAGAGTTGTGTTCATCTTTGATGGTCTGGATGAAAGCAGAATCACACTCAACGTTTCAGATGAGGAGAAAGTTTGTGCTGTGACTGAATCTTCATCAGTGGCTGTGTTGATGTGGAGCCTCCTGAAAGGAGATCTGCTTCCCTCTGCTCTCATCTGGATCACCTCCAGACCAGCAGCAGCCCATCAGATCCCCTCCAGATACATCAAGCGTCTGACAGAGATTCAGGGATTCACTGAGCCTCAGAAGGAGGAATATTTCAGGAAGAGAATCAGCGACGAGCATCAAGCCAGCAGAATCATCTCCCACATCAGAAGAGCAAGAAGCCTCCAGATCATGTGCCACATACCCGTCTTCTGCTGGATCTCCTCCACTGTGCTTCAGAAGCTCCTGGAAGAAGATGAGAGTGCAGAAATCCCTCAAACTCTGACTGAGATGTACATCCACTTCCTGCTGATTCAGATCAACATGAGGAAGCAGAAGTATGAAGAGAGAGATCCAGAGAAACTCCTGCAGTCCAACAGAGGAGTGATCCTCAAACTTGCTGAAGTGGCTTTCAGACAGCTGATGAAGGGCAATGTGATGTTCTATGAGGAGGACCTGATTGAGAGCGGCATAGACGTCACTGACGCCTCGGTGTATTCTGGGATCTGCACTGAGATCTTCAAGGAGGAATCTGTGATTCATCAGAGGAAAGTCTACAGCTTCATCCATCTCAGCTTTCAGGAGTTTCTGGCTGCTTTCTTTGTGTTTTACTGCCATTTAACAGAGAACAGAGAACCACTGAGGGTGATTTATGACAGAAAATACTCAGATGATGCAGATGAGTCAGACAGTGATGAATCTGAATATTCATATAATCAATATCTACAGTCCACCTCTGAGGAGTCTCTGTATGATCTGCTCAGTTCAGCAGTATATAAAGCTGTCAGGAGTAGTAATGGTCATCTGGATCTGTTCCTGCGGTTCCTGCTGGGCGTCTCACTGGAGTCCAATCAGAGACTCTTCCAGGATCTGCTGACACACACAGAGGAGAGCTCAGAGAACATCAGAGAAATCACACAATACATTAAAGACCAGATCAAGAGAGATAACCCTCTCTCAGCTGAAAGATCCATCAGACGGTTACAGAAGAAGAGAGATAACCCTCTCTCACCTGAAAGATTCATCAGACGGTTACAGAAGAAGACAGATAACCCTCTCTCAGCTGAAAGATCCATCAATCTGTTCCTCTGTCTGCTGGAGGTGAAAGATCAGACTCTGGCCAGAGAGATTCAGGAGTTTGTGAAATCAGACAAACACTCAGAGGAGAGACTCTCTCCTGCTCACTGCTCAACAATCTCCTACATGATTGAGATGTCAGAGGAGCCGCTGGATGAGTTAGACTCTAATAAATTCTACACATCAGCTGAGGGAAGACGGAGACTGACAGCAGCTGTGAGAAACTGCAGAAGAGCTCTGTGAGTATTCATTGATTGATCACAGAAGACACACATCAGTCTGCACTGAAGACTCAGATCAGTTTAGTGAATCACTGCCCTGCTTTAACAGAAAATCTTTAGCTGGCCATATCGTCCCCCTGTGAGATCGCTGATACACCATATTACTGCATGGGGACGCGGCGGCAGTGTTCTGTTTCCTTATTTGCTCATTTATTTCAGCATTTCTAAACGTATTTAACAAACTTTTCTTGACTTTTTACTCACACAAACAACATTTGTACTTATTTAATAATCTACTTCATTTGCTTTACAGTTTATCCTGGAAAATAACTTCAATCCCTGTAAATCCCTGTGCTCCTCCAGCTGAATAGGACATTTGTAGATGTGTTTTTGCATAAATCTAACACAGTGTTGCTCTTGGATAATTGTGTTTGTTTTCTGATCAGAGAAATAGTGTAATTTTAGACACAGTATTGCCATCTCGCCGCAGACATGCCTCTAATATTACATTTACTGTAGGCCTAAACACTAAACTTTACACTGAGCTCAGTAAAATGCTCTCTGATTAGTTATTAATAATCTGTTCAATAATTCATTACAGTCACATGAATGGGGAAATACAGCTTTAGTTTAGTTTAATTTACTTTCAATAAATAAATAAATGAATAAATAAATAAAAGAGCAGATTAAAATGAAATAATATTCTTGTTCTGAAAACGCTCATGTGTCTGTAGTATGTCAGCAATTCCTGTAATTCACTACAGTTTTGAGTGTGACTCCTTGTATTTAATAAGAATATTTCATTCATTCAGATCTAGGATGTGTTATTTCAGTGTTCCCTTTATTGTTTGAGCAGTATATATATATATATAGTTTATTTTCAGTGTTACTTTTATCACTGTAGACTGGACTCATGAACACTCAACACTGCTCATTTCTTACTGCTGATTTTGTTGCTCTTTGTCCTTTACACAGACTACAGCGCTGTAATCTCACTGTTCAGTGCTGTGAGCGTTTGTCTTCAGCTCTACAATCCTCAAACTGTGTGCTGAGAGAGCTGGACCTGAGTAACAATGACCTGCAGGATTCAGGAGTGAAGCTTCTCTCTGATGGACTGAAGAATCAACACTGTAAACTGGACACACTGAGGTAAAATAAAAACATTTCCATCAAATAAATGCTGCCACAAATGACTTTTCCATTGTGAAATGTTGTAAAGTCTGATGAGGTAATGACCATATGCTGTAATGTATTTTATTTCTGTTTATTTATTGTGAATATTTCATATTTAATGTGAAGTCAAATATGAGAAACCCTGTTTATTTCAGATATAATATTGCTCTTTAGTGTAATTTCTGCTGAAATGATCATTGATTGGTGTTCTGTGGTGTTTTTGGAACGTCTCTAAATGAGCTGTGTTTCTGCAGATGTTCAGCCCATCACTGAGTCTCTTTATTTACTAATGTTAATGTGTGTAAAGTTATATTCAGTCAGTTTTATATTAATTTCAGGAATATTATTGACTAATATGAAGATGTTGATGTGATTTATTTGCAATACAGTTTGTAAAGTCATATTTTCTGTCTGTTAATATTATATGAGAGTCTTGCTTTGTTTAAAAAATATGAGGATCTGAATGGATTTGAAATATCAGAAATATAAGTAAATACAGAAATAGCAATAAATAAATCTGTCTGGCTGACTCATTTTGGTCCAGAGATCTTCTCTTTATAAAGTTTATGTAATAATGAAATACAAATGTTTGATCTTCCTCCATGTGACCATAAAAGCAACTCTGAATAGTTAAAGGAGTCTTTTCCTTTTCCCTATGAGGAGAAATCATTCATTATAGGCACTTCAATAATTACATCACACACATACACAATAATACAGTGTCTTTTACTGTCCTCTACACAGACTACAGAGCTGTAAACTCACTGTTCAGTGCTGTGAGAGTTTGTCTTCAGCTCTACAATCCTCAAACTGTGTGCTGAGAGAGCTGGACCTGAGTAACAATGACCTGCAGGATTCAGGAGTGAAGCTTCTCTCTGATGGACTGAAGAGTCAACACTGTAAACTGGACACACTGAGGTAAATGATTCTCCACTCAACAACATTAATAGTGTTTTGATTGAGATGGAAATGTCCAGATATATTTAAGAGCATTAGTGGAGAAACTGCAAAATGCTGCTTCTCAAATGAAAGTTGCTCTTTTTCTTAATCAGTTCAGGAAATCAGTGTATTTTAATGATTATTTTATTTAATTACCTCTAAATCTTTATTTATATTTTATATTTTTAATGATCATATTTATAGTTTGTCTGTGAATTGGTTTATTGGAATTGGAGCAGGTTTGACAGGCTCTGATCATTTGCATTTTGCAGGTTCATAAATATATAAAGTCTCGTGGTCCTCTTACCTGAACTCAAATTTAGCAGTTTTCTTACCTTTCACAGCATTCAAGAATATATTAGATGACATTTAATATTCAGTTTTAATAAATAACAATAGTCAATAATTCTAACTGACACAAACTTTAATATTTTTGTCACATTATTAACCTCATAGTTTGTTTTTACATCAGATGAATGACTAAAATCACTCTGTTAATGTAATCTGTGTTCTTCTTTCTCAGATTGGTCATGTGTAATCTCACTGTTCAGTGCTGTGAGAGTTTGTCTTCAGCTCTACAATCCTCAAACTCTGTGCTGAGAGAGCTGGACCTGAGTAACAATGACCTGCAGGATTCAGGAGTGAAGCTTCTCTCTGATGAACTGAAGAGTCAACACTGTAAACTGGAGACACTGAGGTAAATGATTCTCCACTCAACAGATACAGTTTGATATTGGGTTACCTGATGTGGAGCCCCATTCAGTGGATTGACAGAAGAAAAAACAAAACATTTACAGGGTTGTGATTTTAATCATAGCTTTAATAATGTATGTTTATCTATAAATATATTTAAAAGCTTTACTTAGTCTATTATGAAATGTTGCACTTTCAGAGCTTCTCTTTTTCCAATATACCCAAATGTGACTTAAAGTCAAAGGAATCAGTTTATTTTAAGGATTTTTTTAATGAATTACCTCTGAATTATTTATTCATATTTTATATTTTTATATTTATATATGTTGTGTCCTGGTGAAGTTTAGACATGCTCTGCTGTTTGTTCAGTTTGCAGTTTCTTCTAAACATATAAAAGTCTCACGACACTCTTAATATTATCTAAACTAGTGGTCCACAACCTTTTTCTAACTGCGGAACGGTCAATGTGAATCCACTGTGTACTCATAGGGAACTTTATTAGCACATTGCTCCAACATTACAATGCTATTATAACATTAGGAAGTAATAACTTTATTAACACATTGCTCCAACAATATAACAAATTATAACATCAGTAACGCTAAATCAATGGGAGCCCTGAGCTTGTTTCTTTGCAACGAGATGGTCCATAGAAGGAAGATTGCTGGAAAGAACGCGTGCACGTCTAGAACGTGCTGACGTGAGACGTCTGCTTTAGCCAATCAGAACAGTCAGACGCATTCACGTCCGCACGGTTTATGAGAATAAAAGCCTTTGAATATTTTTACAGACACATTTAGCTGCTAGAAATTAGTCACATAACGTTTATATGTTCACTTTAATGCCAACCGTATAAATAAATATCGATAAGATGCTTATGATAAGCCGTTGTTTGTTTACCTTCAAGCTTTGCATGTGCCTGTGAAACAGCCCGTGGGTGCCAGCACACACACATACAGTATCATGTACATCTCGACATGCGAAAGTGTTTCTCAAACTCCTTTAACAGTGAAGACTGGTGATCGTGCAGCACAGAGGTGTGGACTCGAGTCATGTGACTTGGACTCGAGTCAGACTCGAGTCATGAATTTGATGACTTTAGACTCGACTTGACAAAATATAAAAAGACTTGCAACTCGACTTGGACTTGAACATAAATGACTTGGACTTTGACTAGGACTTGCCCCTATTGACTTGTAAAGACTTGCTGCTTCCCATGAAAAGCCCAACGATAAAAAAGTATGTTGACATGGACCGCTCTCTCTCTCTCCGTTTATGTGTGCGTGTGTGTGACAGCATGCGCGTGTGTGTGAGCATGCGCGCTTTCGGCATGACGTCCAATCGAAGCACGGTAGATTGTTTTGATTCGACAGTATCCAACGTGACTACTATGAGGCGCCGGAGTGGACAAAAGTCAAGCAAACACAGAGAGAATTTGAATTTGAACTTGAGATCGAGCCAATACTCGCGTGCCAATACTCGTTCTCTCTCTCTCTCTCTCTCTCTCTCACACATACAACATACACCTCTCTCTCTCTCTCTCTCTCTCTCTCTCTCGTGCATTCAGTCTCTTTGCGTTCGCTTGACTTTTGTTTACGATGGCGTCTCATACCTTTAGTGCTTTTGCTCTCACGGGATCCTCCTGTTAAACTGACCCTTCGCTAAGCCACGCCCAAAAACCGCCACCCACCAATCGCGGCTTACCAATCGTAGCTACGGGCAGAGGCTCTGTCAAGCTTTCGAGTGAGGGAAACAAGCCAAATCGTTGCGCAATTGGATTGTGAAAATCTGACACCCGCTATCCTAAAAGTTTGGACTGGGTGGTGGGATTTTTTCCCTTTTCAAAACCAAAGCCCAAGAGGAGAAATGCCAGCGTGGATCAAGCTGTGTGAGGGGCAGTAAAGGAGTTAAGCTAAGTTGGTTTTGTTTTCGATATTCACATTCAATGATAGGTGGCAATAACTCACACTCCTCTTATCCTAAACAGATCTAAACTGTGTTTCTTTTAAAAAAATAAATTAAAAAAAACAAAGCAGGTTATGCTTCCCAGCGGTCTTTTTCTTTTTTTCCACTCGATATTATGAGCCAGGGCTCGACAATAAGGACTGCCCGATGGCCCGGGGCCAGCGTGCGAGACACTCGGGCCAGTGTACAAAATGTTACTGGCTCGATCGGGCCAGCTGCTGCCTTTTTGCCTGCCAGATCGAGCCAGAGCTGCGTGCTGCGACTGTCTGTCAATTGTGTGCAAATACAATCTTACGGTGCTTTCACACATAGACGTTTGTTTCGGAATCTGTCTCGTTTCACCCGTTAGCGCGTTTTTTAGCATAGATCGCCTGAATGAGACGCGGTCTCTGTCTATCGATTGTATCGATTGTAGCGAGAAAACAAAACAATGCAACGAACTAACGACCCAGGCTATATCACAGTGTATCATGATCGTGTAATAGCCATATATACGGCTATATGAAGAGAGAATGATGAGCAGGGCGAGATGTCATTCTTACCGGTAAATGCGAAAGTGAAAGCATGCTGAAATATTACCGAGAGCTGTTTATCCAGCCTGATCTCGGTTTATCCGTCAGGAAAATTGACCGAAATTACTATCTGTTAATTTTTCCATATTTTAATCGTATAATAGGCCTATGTTGTATTAGGCCTGTTGTTTTGTTCATTTCCGCACTGACAGCTCGAAAGATTTACATTGATCTGATGCAGTCTCGGTTCATCTGCTATGTCTCTCTATAATTAAGCCTAAAATACAGAATTATAGTCAACGTTTCTTTAATAGATTGATTAATTCAATTGATCGATTTCTACAAAACCTGACAATTGAAATGAGGCTCTGTATATATGAGAAAGTCTGACCTCGATTTGTATTTGGTGACGATGTCTGTGGGTTGTTAAAATTAAAGTGCACATTTTCACTTATAAAATATTCTATACACAATGCACAAAAGTTTGGGGTCAGTGTGATTAAATATGTTAAAACAAGCTTCTTCTGCTCACCAGGGCTGCAATTATTTCATCATAAATACAAATTGTGAAATGTTGCACTATAAAATAACTGTTCAAAAGTAGTTTATCATATAATTTATTCATTTATTCCAGTGATTTTAAAGATTAAAGTTCAGCTTCATTACTCCAGTCACATGATCCTTCAGAAATCACTAATATTAATTATTATTATATTTATTAATGGTAATAGTTATAAAATCAATAATGTCTGGAGTAATTATTTTATTTGAAACTAAATACAATAACAAAGCAGTTATTTAAAATTTTTATAAATATTTAACAATTACACCTTTTTTACATTTATAAATATAGCCTTGATGAACTGAATAGTTTTCCTTAAACATTTTAAAAATTACCGTAAATATATATACAGATTTATTAGCCCCCTTTTGTTTTTTGTTTTTTCTTTTTAAAACATTTCCTAAATGATGTTTAACAAAGCAAAGAAATGTTGATATTTTGTCTGATAATATTTTTTCCTCTGAACAAAATCTTATTTGTTTTATTTTGGCTAGAATAAAAACATTTTTTTAACCATTTTAAGGTAAAATTTATTAGCCTCTTAAGCTAATTGTTTTTCAGACTGTCTACAGAACAAACCATCATTATACAATAACTAGCCTAATTACCCTAACCTGCCTAGTTAACCTAATTACCGTAGTTAAGCCTTTAAATGTCACTTTAAGCTGTATAGAAGTGTCTTGAAGAATATCTAGTCTAATATTATTTACAGTCATCATGACAAAGATAAAATAAATCATTTATTAGAGATGAGTTATTAAAACTATTATGTTTAGAAATGTGCTGAGAAAATCTGCTCTCTGTTAAATAGAAATTGGGGAAAAAAATAAACAGGGGTGCTAATAATTTAGGGGGACTAATAATTCTGAAATCAACTGTGTGTGTGTGTGTGTGTGTGTGTGTATATATACACACACACACACACACACACACACACACACACATTCAAATAGCGATTAACTTCTTTTTTTTTTTTTTTTTTGTGGGGCCAGTGAAAATTTGGGCTGAGCAAGTAAAAATCAGAACCACTGGCCCGATCGGGCCAGTAGAAAAAATCCTTAGCGTTGAACCCTGTGAGCACTGCTTAGTTTAAACCCTCGCTATTGTAACGCATATAAATACATACACTAATATTTGCTGGTAGGAAAAATCTATTTGTTCACTTCTGTTATTTATACTTTAATGTGCATTTCAATTTTTTTCTTCCACTTAACTGCAAATTTAAATAAAACTGGATAAAGAGCACACAAACATGCTGACAGTAATAGGTACTGTACACTGTTATGGGTCAATGATGCTAATATTCGGCACAAATCCATCAGTTTCTTAGGTTATTAGATTAATTTATAATTTCACCTCTCCTGCTGTGCATGAACTATGCTGTTGAATGTTCAGCGTATGAGGTGGCTAGACTAACCTTGCTTCAATTTTGATAAAATTATTTTCTAATCAGTTGCTATTATGTTGTGAATATACCCCTGTAATGTATACTGCAGTCCTCTTTTGTCTGGTTTTCTCAGATATCTCACCTGTTTGCCAAAAATGACTAATTAAATCCTTGGGAATGTCTGACACCAGCGCATACACACTGTAATAGATGTGCCAGGCATGAAAGCTTGACATGTGTAGCAACAGTAACTAAGGAGGGCAAGGCTTAGCGAAGGGTTATTCCAAGAATGTTGATATGGTTTCTTTCTTGCTTTACTATTTATTAACAATACACAAAAAACAAAAAGGTTAAGGTAAATTCTTTAATAAATTCTAGTGTTTTTGAGTATTATACTTGTTGTATACTTGTATTATACTTATGTTTTAGGCTAGTATTATTTACGACTTGTTAATTAATGCTTCATAATACAGTAGTATTACCAATAGTGAACAGATAAAATAATACAAAGTGTAGTTTTACTACAGTAAAGTGTAGTGATTTGTAGTATAAAATACCCTATATTGTAAAATAATACAGCACTGGGTAATTTGTTTATATTACACTTGTGTTACCATAGCAACTATAGTATTACCACAACTGATCAATTGAAGTTCTTTACTGTAGTAGGCTACTGTTCAAAACACAGTACATGCCAATATACGTGTTCAGGGGCCCTGTGGAACAGCTTTCCTCAAAATGAAGAGGATGACATGGAAAATGTCCTCCACAATCTCATCAGCAAAATGGAAGCCAGCAGACACTAGTTTACTTTATTTTAGCTGCCATGATAAAATGAGATTGATAGTGAGATTTATTTGAAGAGTGAATAATACAGTAGGCTATAATACCTTATCAAGTGTTTCCTTATTTTTATCACAGTTACATTTCCGCTTGCATTAGTTTTTGTTTAAATGCTTTTAAAATAAAATGTATTCTTTACATCCAACATCTATTCCAGAGGTGCCTTATAGTGGTGTAAACCCCTTTACAAGGGGTGTTACCCCTGTGTACACTCTAGCCACCCCTGTGGCCAACCCGATATGATTTTGCTGTTGACATTATTTATTTAAATCTACTTACATAAATGCAATACAATGCAATATTTCAATAAATAAATAGCAGCCACTAAATTATTGTGGATTGATTGGTGCCACTGGCGTAGCTGGCCTCTTCTGGCCCCCCTTAAGCAAATTTTCAGGGGGGCACCACTGGTCTATTCTCTGTCTTTAAGTGTTTGAAACTGAAAATATCTTATCATATAAAACAACCAAAAATGTTATGGTTTATTAGATTAAACATTTAATATATAAGTCTATTTTAGTATGTTGATTATTGTTATTAAACAGTGCAGCAATATGAATCATATCAAAAAGCATGAAAGGAAGAGGGAACACGACACAAATTGTGAGTCTGCATATAATCTCTGAGAGCGCTCAAGAAAATTTGTGTGTGAGCAGTGCATATTTGAGAGCGAGAGAAAATTTGAGAACTCGCAATCAGTTTTGTCCACAAACAGAGGAAATCCGTGCACGAGCATCACACAAGGTAGAGAGCAAAGCTCTTCAACGTTATGTGAAGAAAACAACTTTATTGTTTGTATGAAGTAGCCTACTTCATTAACAATATGTGCTACCATTTTACATTGCTGCCAGACGGATTTGCAACTCCATCTCTTTAGCACACACGAGATTCAATTGACAAAATTCCAATTTCACTCAATTTAACTTTGCAGCATATACAGGAGTTGGTCTACTGCTACCACATTGAGGTTATGTAATTTTGGTTAATCACAAGTTGATCACCGAAGACATAACATAGCACAACTAAACTTAATGAATTAGACAGCAGAAGACCTGCAATTTCTGTGTGATGTGAGGCAAAATGGACTCTTTTTTTGGTGGAACTCGTTCTTGTGCATTATGCTTTGGAGACGAGACGCAGCACTGTTCAGTACTTTTTCAGAAAATTGTATTTGTATTTTTATATATCTGAGCAATGTTCTTTAATAAAAAAAGGTTTGTTTAATTAATACAGATCTTACAACCATACCTAATCTGTATATATTTTATTTTTCTGTTAAAAAGACTCGAAAAGACTCGAAAATCAAACTGCAGGACTTTGGACTTGACTTGAGACTTGTTGCCTTTGACTCGGGACTTGCCTGTCTTGACTCGGGACTTGACTCGGGACTTGAGGGCAATGAATTGAGACTTACTTGTGACTTGCCAAACAATGACTTGGTCCCACCTCTGGTGCAGCAGCTTGGTGAGTGAGGGCGCAGGCTCAGTCTCATACAAAACCGCGCTAATGTTTGAAACGGGTCCGATATGCCTCTGTTCACGCGCCGTCCCCACAAATCCAGTTTCCAGCTTCTTTATCTGCCAACTTAAAGATAATTCAATCTTGTTCAGCCCGGTACTGATTGATCCACGCACCAGCACCCGCCTGGGGGTCGGGGACCACTGATCTAAACCACTACAATAATATGAAGACACACTATAAGCATGTATTCAGCAGTTTACTGTAAGGGACCTGGTGAACTGATGTATTTACTACACATGCATCTGAAAATAACCCTGATTACTCATTCACATGAAGCAATATATTGACTGAAGATCTTCTGTCAGAAAGGCTGTGTGTGAAGGAGAGTCAGCGCTCATGATTATTGATCAGGTGTTTCTCAGCTGACAGAATAAAAGTCCCCTAATGCTCCATCAGTGTGAATGTGACTGTCAGGCTGGTGAAAGAGACATTAAGAGAGCGGGTTTGTGTTTGTTTTAGTTTATTTACATCATCGTCCACAATATAATATACAAATGAAGATCAGGTCATGTTCTGTTGCTCTTTATACAGTAAAGTTTGATCTACAAGCTGAAGTTGGTGACTGTCAGGGCTGTAGTACTCGAGTCCAGACTCAAGACGTTTCTTTCTATAGTCTAGGACTCGCTAATATTCAGACATGAACTTGGTCCAGCAATAGCCATTGGTTGAGTGTGTTTGTCTGGAAAACAGGAAACATCACTGTTAGTCTAGAATGGGCACTGACACTCTCGTGTGATACACTTTCCTGCTGAAAAATCCAGTTTGAACCAGCCTAGGCTGGTTGGCTGTTTTTAGCTGTTTGACCAGGCTGGTTTTAGAGGGGTTTTGGCCATTTCCAGGCTGGTTTCCAGCCATTTTCAGGCGATTATTAATAAATATTGTCTGACATCACCCAGCCCTACACCTGATTACACATGTCAGACCTCTGCAACATTTGAGTAAATGTCTTACAATCATACAACCAGCTGTAATCCTGCATCTAGCTGTCGATCATCTATAAAACACACTTATAATGCTTTAAAATCAACTATTAAAATGTAAAACATAAAAATCATATTAAGATGAAACATTATTGATGTGCACAAACTATTGCACAATTAACAGCTCAAAAGAGTGTAAAGAGGACGATCACTCATTGTCATTGATGATTTTAGCACACATCAACACTGTAAAAGGTGTGTATGATCTCTGAAACTAGATGA